>NW_023495588.1:322500-380000 GCF_904425465.1 Colossoma macropomum | reverse complement strand
GAAACATAGAATATAAAATGTCCTTTTGCACAGGCCAAATTTTATGGTTTAAATACGTTAAATTCAGCAAATCAAGTACTTGTGCATCTGTACAGGGTGAACTTACTAACTAACTAACTTACACTTAGAAAATCAACAAAACATGTCATTTGACCAGGACTGTCCAATCTTTTGCATACGACTTTATGTAACAGCTGCCTATAAAAATAAATAAATAACAACAACAAAAACTACATAAATCTAAATTTAGTTACTGATAAATTTACTTCATCTCTATTAGTACAGCCATGTGCAGAAGTTTAGGCACCGCTGGGTAAATGAAATGTTCTGTTCATTTTCTAAGCATACATCCTCTACAGAGGAATGCACATTTTAGTGCACAATTACTGTTTATTTGCTGAATTTTAATATTTTTGGGGAAAAACATTCTGTGCAGAAATTATAGTGCATTTCAAATGTCCATTTCCAATGTGTTGAACAAAAATAAAACCTACGCTGCACATTAACATAGTAGATGGTAGCATCCTCCATACTCCGTGTGTACTTTTTTTTTCAGTCACAGATTGCATGGTGTTGACGGAGATGTTCTGCAAAGAGCCAAAGGAGACAGATTGGTCAGTGGAGACAGAAGACAGTAACATGGAGAACACTGCCTTAACATTTGTCTTTCTCTTCCTCATCACCCTGATCTACTGCATTGGCGCCACTATTGTGAAGGTGAGTTCAGAATATGGTAATACGTTAACCTGCTACTTAACACTGACATAACCGTGCCATGAACATATCATAGCAGATGTCACATGCTGTTATGACAGATTTTGTTCAGTAATATAAGAGTGTTGTGTTACTGTTATCTGAAATGGCATGACAGATGTAAAAATGTTTGATGTTATGATGATATGTCACATGCTAATTTCTGGTAGGCATACTGTACACTTAAAAAAGTCTGGTCAGACAAAACCTGTTAAACAACAGTCAAAATATGTTTTCTCAATTATGGTACAAATCTGTAAAATTGCATTCATTTAATTCCTTAGAAATAATATTCTAGTTCGACTACTACGTGAAAAAGCTTCATCAGCTCAACCTATAAAAAATAGCAAAAATCATTTTGACGGCAACAATAGTTCCTTCCAAGTGTTTATTTAGGTTGAATACAAGTAGTTTATTTACTTATCACCACATAAAGTAATTCGACAAACCAACAAACCACTTTTTACAGTGTAGTTATTCTCAAATACAGTATTTTTACAGTAACAGTAACAACCATTGAAATAAATTTCTGTGAAATTATTTGTTTTTGTGTGAATTTACATTCTATTTCTGAAAATTAACTGCAGTGTTAAAATACAGTATATGTAAAGTTCATTTACATGTATTTAACCTTAAAAAGGGGGTTGACTGTTAAATTTTACAGTGCTTTGACAGTGAAAATACATGACACTTATATCACTGGACAAGACAACTCATGACAGCATATGATATGTGCCGTGATATGTCTATAGCATGGGTTATGTCAAAGTTATTTAGTTCAAATAAAGTCTTACCCAACACAGTTTGAGGTCTATGTGATGTGATGCTAGGCACTGGAACACATTTACATTAAAATATGACACAACGTGAAGGAATTTACTTATAACTTTAACAGAGAGCTTTGCGCTATAAACACTGCATATATATTGTGATCTAACTAGTGTACAAATTGTGATTCCAGGTGAAATGATTATCGGGTGCAAGGATGGAAACATCTCCCTCATCATACTCCTCTAAAACTTACTTTCTGTCACTTTCTACATTTTCTCCGTTTTATATCTGTAAATACACTTAAATCCTGCTTTTACTGTAATAACTTTGTTATAATTATACACAAATACATGTTCAATGTTTTGAGCGAAAAAAAAAAACTATTCTGTATCTCAAAATTGAATAAAAAAATTTTCAGAGTGAACAAAGCCTGAGTTAAATGTCTTGTTTTATTAGTAAATTGTGTAAAAGGCATCCACCCATGTCGGAAACAAGTCACTGAACCAAAGCAGGACCATGAAAAACAACTGTTACATAACTAATTACATACATGCATGCAAATACAGCACCCCTTCCTGTGCAGGTGTGCTCTTCTCTGTCTCAGGGACACAGCTGGCCTCTCACTTCTGCTTTTTTGGAGGCTATTTCAGTCCTGTTGTTGCCTAACGCTTCCACTCGCTGTGCACTATGCTCGCTGAAGCCTGTCCTGCACTCCTTCCTCTCTCCACCACAACCCGAAACCCGAAAAAAGGCTGCATCCTAAAAATAACGGACGCACCCAACCACTAACGTAAGATTTCATTTGTATCTCAGAGATATATCGAACACCAACCACTGTTTCACATGAGATTTGAAATGTAAATGTTATTAAGTGACCACCAATTATATTATTTGTTTGATATATGTTTTATCCTTTTTGTATGAATGAAAATAAGGCTTCCATTTCACAGGGGAATTACAACTTTTCAAAACTGCTGCATGATTCAGTGGTTGAGATGTGAACAAAGTCATTCAGAGTGGTTTATTGTCGAGAAACTCAGATGTCTTTATAGTGGTTCAGTCTACAATGTCTACAACACAAATATAGCCATTATATTTACCATCCAAAACCACCAGTGAACCTACACAAGTCTTCTCAGTTTTTATGTGTCATGTTTATAATGGTGAATCTGAAATAAATATGTTATCTTTGGGGACTATTTTGCTGTTCAATGCCCTGCATGCATTTATAGGCTTTTACATTCACTAAGAAGTTCACTTTGTTGCTGTACAGCTACAGAAACACTGCAGAAACATCTTAAAATAAACTCATTCCACTAAAACATCAACAGTAGTGTTGTAATAACAGGAATAATTTGTCAATCAGAGCACAGTCACCTCAGAAACACCAACGACTGTTAGTTTTCAGGTATTTTATGTAAATATGGAGTGGTGAAGATTTATTTGCTCTGTAGTTTTGTTTTGTACTGTTATTAGTTTACCATTCTGGCTGAAAATGTAAACAACACTGTGAAAAGTAGAACAGGTCAGTTCATTTGAGCTGTTTTTGAGGTTTCAAATATTCATTTTGTACTTCTAAACTAAAAATTTACTTTGCATTATTTCATTAAAAGTTGAAACCCAATGCCAAAAAGAAGAGATATTTAATATTTGACCTCATGAGCTTTATTGATTATTTGTGCATGTGCTAAAAATTTAATGCCTGCAACACATTTAAAAAAATATGGGGTGGGACAATGTAACACATGGGAAGTTTACAGAATGATCAAAAAGACCTGTTTTGGAACTTTCCGCAGGTAAACAGGTGAATATGTAATAGGTAATGCTATTTTGACTCGGTATAAAAGGGGCATTCACGAAAGGCTCAGTCATTTAGAAGCAAGGATGGGTCGAGATTTGCCACTTTGCAAAAAACTGCTTGAGCGAATAGTTCAACAGTTTAGGAACAACATTTATTATCACATCATTATTATCTACAATCAACAACATTATTAAAAGATACAAAGAATACAGAGAAATCTTTGTGTGTAAAGGATGCATTAAATCACCTTCGCATTAAAAGCCAACATGCATCTGTAATAAATATAACCACATGGACTTGGGACTACTTCAGAAAACCCTTGTCAGTAAACACACCTTGCAGCACTGCAGCTGTAAACACAAGTTAAAACTCTACTAGGCAAAGCAGAAGCAACATATCAACAACTTCCAGAAATGCCGCCGACATCTCTGGTCTAAAGTTAATCTGAGACAGACTGACACAAAGTGGAAAACATATATCTCTATAACCATTATAATTATTTGGGCTTTGGTTGTTATCCAATATAGCAATTGTGACTTAGCAAATTGATATGCAGAGTTATGTTCATGTTAGTTTCTGAGATTAAGTGTAACAGCCTTGTAAGTACAGTTTGAGCTACAAAAATACACAGTTTTGTTGAAGGCTGAAACTGGTGAGAAGTGAACAGAAGAATTCACTAAATGCATTCTTTATTTGAGCAAGGAATAAATATGGATGCTTTCCAAATAATGCTGTTGTGCTAACTGTGTGGAGAGATTTGAAAAAGAGAACTAAAAATGCTTGTTAGCAATAAAAAACTGTAAAGGCCAAAATTGTATCTTTTAAGTCTAAAAACAATGTCTGACGCATCAGGATGTATATTTATAAGCGTTTCATGTACTAACTTCCTGTGAAGGTTCTTATAGAGCCATTAAACTCTTCAGACGTCCAGTTCCTATCAGCATTGTTGTTGGGATGTCTCTCTAGAACTGGGCATTTCACATCAAACCATTCTGAATGACTTTGATTACATTTCAGCCATTTTTATTATATAATATGGAAAGAATTTTGGAAATTTACAATACTGCCTCAGTGATATGATTTCTGTTCCCACTGTTTATAGCTGTGCCTGTAGTGGAGCCCAATATCAGTGTGCTGAGTAAAGAGGACGAAAACAATGTTAAGCTTGTCTGCTTGCTGGATGGTTTTACTCCTGACAACAAAAACGTGACGTGGTTCATGGATAAGAAGGAATTGACTGTAACGGGAAGAACTTTAAAAAGTCAAGGTCAGAAAGAAGGAAAACCAGTAGAGATCTTCACTCACATTAGTGAAATACTCGTTGGTGCAGATGAGTTGGAGAAAGGTACGAAGTACACCTGTGAGGCAAGCCACTCATCCAAAAACTACGTTGCTACATGGACCTCTTGCAAAGGTAAGCACTCAGCAGCAATCAACAAAACCCACAAAAAAGCGATCATATACAAATCAGATAATTGTATGCTTGCCACAGCACAGTACGCACTGTAGCAAAAAAAAAGTGTAAATAGTGTAAATCTTGTCTAGGGCAACCAATAAAAACACAAACGTTAAGATAATAATACAGTCTCCTGAATGACTGCAACCAAAGAGCATTAAAATCCATGTAATTCCACTTGCAGGCAGATGCTAGTGTGACTGGGTCTTTAGGCTGCCTTTACACTGTGAAACTTTCATGCAACTTTAGTTGCTTGAAACTCACATTAAACAAAATTGCACTTGAACTGCATTATGTCAAGCGTACTGTAACTTACTTCACAGCCGCAACAGTTGCAACCATCTCAATTTCATGCAACCATTCTCAGTTTCATGAAATAGCCAATCAAAATGTCGGTAACGCATCATGATCTGTAACGCAAAGGCTACTTTTTCACGCATTTGAAAGGATACGTGATCAACAGTGTCAACTGTTGACAAAAATGGTACAGATATGCAAATGTAACACATCTTAGATCACTTTATATTGTGAGAACGATACAATGTATCAAAAGTATAAGCCGCAAATTTGGCTACTGAGAGTAATCTATTGTGTTGCATGCAACTTTGAATTCTGAACTGCTAAGCTGCACCAATAATATGTTATATACGCAACTCACAACCTGCAACTAGCTGCATTAAAGGTGTATTCGTCAAGGTTCAAGATACTCAATCTCTAGTAGCTGAACTATATGAACAATGCTAGATCCGCCTCCCCTTCCCGCACATCGACACAAAGAACGCCGGTGCCCAGCAGAGTTCATGTAGAGTTCGCTACCATTACCAAGGATTTTCCTGACTTCACAAGCAATGAAGTAGGCTATTTATTAAGATTATTACCTTACTCTGACGTTGAGCTAACTTTGCTTCAGATGAGATCAAAATACTTTATAAACTCTACATCTTAATACTGCACACTGAGTGTGATCCTTTTTTCATAGCTTAAACAACAATTTCACAAGATGTTAATTACAATGAGTACCACAGCTATGGGCTAGTTTATCTCAGGGTGGTTGAGCTTGCTTTCAGAAACCTAGCTTAAAGATTTAAGCATCAAAAAAGGGCTACAGTGCTTCTCTCCCCCTGGTAAATTATTGATATATTCTATTTGGCTTGACTCTACAAGATATATGATTATATACCAATACGTTTCACATTCATGGTCAAATTCGCATGTAAAGTTTGAGCACAATAGTTAAATAACCTCAAATAAAATATTTCATTCTAAAACTATTAATATCATCTATAATAGATCTATAATAGTATATTCTGCAGTTGAACTACATATAAATCTAACCTCATAATTACTTTTGATGAAGCGTCTCAAAATAAAATGTCTACCAGATTTTGGTACAAAGCACAGACAATTAAGTCACTTATTATTGGTCATTTTGCTCCATAAAACAGTGGTTGTTCTGAGTGTCTTGTGTTAATTTAAAGTAATCTTGTTGAAATAATTTTTTCTTGTTTTTATTTAATTATGTGACTTTAAAAAGACAAGTGATAAAAAGGTAATGGAAAGTAATCAGATTATATTACTTTGAAATAGCAATCCATTGTATTATGTTACAAATTAAAATTTATAATAGGTAATAAGTAATATGTATTGAAATACATTTTTAAAGTAACCCTCCAAACCCTGTGTGGGGCAAATAAAACCCCATAAAGTTTCAAAAATTCTGACTGGACATTAAAAATCTCTTCGATTTTCAGCTCATCCATCAGCCAAACCACTGATACACCTGGAGAAACCTCGTCTCTCTGATCCGTCCCTACAGCCAGATTCAGTGGTAACAGCTTCTTGTGTTGTTAAAGCTGCTCTCAGCTCCGTCATCTCATGGGTTTTGAATGGAAACGAGGAGAAAAAAGCCAGTGCAGAGCAAAAAAAACGACAAACCAGCAGCACTGAGCTCACTGTTAGCAACCTGACTCTGTCAGCAAGAGAATGGGAGCAACTTCACAGTATAACATGCAGAGTTAAACAGCCATGTGACGAGAAACCTGAAGAGAAAACTGTGAACGGTCTAGGTAAGCATTTTAGGAAATTCTCTATTAAACGTATCCATCAATGTAGGTGGCTCATGCCTGCAGTTCTCCTGCATGTTTAGTGAAAAATGCATCGATACATTGATCTACATGTTTAGGTGCATGAATCTGGAAATGGTAAAATTGATTATAATATCATTCCATACAGTATACGCTCATTTTTGAGTCAAAGTAAAATTCTTAAGCTACTTTCAAACATAAAATTCAAAAACAAAAAAATCTCAATACTGTGTGAATACGTCAGAGATTCACCCTCGAATGTATGATGAGAATGAAATGTTCTCATGTTCCTCAGAGTCTGCAGAGAAAGATCTTACAGTGGAGATCAGGAGGCCTCTTTGGGACGTTCTTAATGGAGATGGTGCTGTTCTGGAATGTTCTGCGAGAAATGTTCCCTCTGGTGAGCTTTCTGTCACCTTCCAGGCCAATCAAACTCTACTAGGTCAAGTTCAGTATGTGGATCTGCCAAAAGGCCAAAACTCTCTGACCACACGCATCACTGTTCCTGTCCAACATCGCGAAAAAGACAACAGCTTCACCTGTAAGGTTCAACAAAGCCCTTCCAAACAGTGGACATCAGACCCCACTGGGAAGATTTTTGGTGAGGAATGTTTCAGTCTCAGCACATTTTCTATGCTGTTCAAACAGAAAACATGCTTCAGATCTTATTTAAGTGATAGTTTTTTTTAAAAAAAACTAATTTTACACACTTTTTATTCTTAACCTTAATATAGTCAATCTACTACGACTAAGACAGCTTCCATAACTCAATGGCTACATTAGCCCCATAATTTTAGTGCAATAAAGAAGCAAATTTCAGATATTAAACATGTCTTCGGTGACTATACTTTGCAGTAATGATGGAAACTTTTCACCAAACTATTTTATTTAAGATATTTAAGCCAGAATCACCTTCTTGGCTTTTAATGCTAAACATTTGAGCTTCTGTCCAGGTGACCCCTCTGTAGAACTCTTACTGGTTCCCAGTGCGGGGAAATCAGAACCACAGAAACTCTTGTGTACTGGAACTGGATTTAAACCAGAGATCAAATGGCTCCCCAACTCTGGAAAGGGACCTGTGGTCCCTAGTAAAGCCATGATTCAAGCGGATGGACGCATGAAAAGTGTTCAGTGAGATGGACGTGTTGCTGGAAGAGTGGAACAAAGGGAAGGAATTTACCTGCCAGGTCACTGATCTTCGGACCACAACGAAGAGCACCAGTGCTTGTGCAGGTAAGACTTGAAAATGTATGAGATTATTTCTGTTTGTTAACATTTACAGTAAGTATAGAAAAGGAAATCAGGGATTTTATTTAGAAAAGCAATTTTTCACTTATTCATGTATTTACTTGAGTGTACCTTCAGGTGTGTAGGCAATCTATAAGATTCCAGAACATTTATTGGTCATTTTGCTCCATAAAACAGTGGTTGTTCTGAGTGTCTTGTGTTAATTTAAAGTAATCTTGTTGAAATAATTTTTTCTTGTTTTTATTTAATTATGTGACTTTAAAAAGACAAGTGATAAAAAGGTAATGGAAAGTAATCAGATTATATTACTTTGAAATAGCAATCCATTGGATTATGTTACAAATTAAAATTTATAATAGGTAATGAGTAATATGTATTGAAATACATTTTTAAAGTAACCCTCCAAACCCTGTGTGGGGCAAATAAAACCCCATAAAGTTTCAAAAATTCTGACTGGACATTAAAAATCTCTTCGATTTTCAGCTCATCCATCAGCCAAACCACTGATACACCTGGAGAAACCTCGTCTCTCTGATCCGTCCCTACAGCCAGATTCAGTGGTAACAGCTTCTTGTGTTGTTAAAGCTGCTCTCAGCTCCGTCATCTCATGGGTTTTGAATGGAAACGAGGAGAAAAAAGCCAGTGCAGAGCAAAAAAACCGACAAACCAGCAGCACTGAGCTCACTGTTAGCAACCTGACTCTGTCAGCAAGAGAATGGGAGCAACTTCAGAGTATAACATGCAGAGTTAAACAGCCATGTGACGAGAAACCTGAAGAGAAAACTGTGAACGGTCTAGGTAAGCATTTTAGGAAATTCTCTATTAAACGTATCCATCAATGTAGGTGGCTCATGCCTGCAGTTCTCCTGCATGTTTAGTGAAAAATGCATCGATACATTGATCTACATGTTTAGGTGCATGAATCTGGAAATGGTAAAATTGATTATAATATCATTCCATACAGTATACGCTCATTTTTGAGTCAAAGTAAAATTCTTAAGCTACTTTCAAACATAAAATTCAAAAACAAAAAAATCTCAATACTGTGTGAATACGTCAGAGATTCACCCTCGAATGTATGATGAGAATGAAATGTTCTCATGTTCCTCAGAGTCTGCAGAGAAAGATCTTACAGTGGAGATCAGGAGGCCTCTTTGGGACGTTCTTAATGGAGATGGTGCTGTTCTGGAATGTTCTGCGAGAAATGTTCCCTCTGGTGAGCTTTCTGTCACCTTCCAGGCCAATCAAACTCTACTAGGTCAAGTTCAGTATGTGGATCTGCCAAAAGGCCAAAACTCTCTGACCGCACGCATCACTGTTCCTGCCCAACATCGCGAAAAAGACAACAGCTTCACCTGTAAGGTTCAACAAAGCCCTTCCAAACAGTGGACATCAGACCCCACTGGGAAGATTTTTGGTGAGGAATGTTTCAGTCTCAGCACATTTTCTACGCTGTTCAAACAGAAAACATGCTTCAGATCTTATTTAAGTGATAGTTTTTTAAAAAAAAAAACTAATTTTACACACTTTTTATTCTTAACCTAAATATAGTCAATCTACTACGACTAAGACAGCTTCCATAACTCAATGGCTACATTAGCCCCATAATTTTAGTGCAATAAAGAAGCAAATTTCAGACATTAAACATGTCTTCGGTGACTATACTATGCAGTAATGATGGAAACTTTTCACCAAACTATTTTATTTAAGATATTTAAACCAGAATCACCTTCTTGGCTTTTAATGCTAAACATTTGAGCTTCTGTCCAGGTGACCCCTCTGTAGAACTCTTACTGGTTCCCAGTGCGGGGAAATCAGAACCACAGAAACTCTTGTGTACTGGAACTGGATTTAAACCAGAGATCAAATGGCTCCCCAACTCTGGAAAGGGACCTGTGGTCCCTAGTAAAGCCATGATTCAAGCGGATGGACGCATGAAAAGTGTTCAGTGAGATGGACGTGTTGCTGGAAGAGTGGAACAAAGGGAAGGAATTTACCTGCCAGGTCACTGATCTTCGGACCACAACGAAGAGCACCAGTGCTTGTGCAGGTAAGACTTGAAAATGTATGAGATTATTTCTGTTTGTTAACATTTACAGTAAGTATAGAAAAGGAAATCAGGGTTTTTATTTAGAAAAGCAATTTTTCACTTATTCATGTATTTACTTGAGTGTACCTTTAGGTGTGTAGGCAATCTATAAGATTCCAGAACATTTATCACATTTCCTTCATGACTGTTGGACTTCACCTGAGGTTGGGCAGTAACAGAATACAAGCAACAGCATTACGTAATCAGTTTACAAAAAAGGTAACTGTGATCTCCTCCATTACAGTTACAGTAAAAAAAAATAGCAATCAAATTAGAGGTACAAAAAAACATGCTCATTACCAGAAAACTAGAGATATTTCAGTAGTTTATTTCTTTGGCAGAGAGCTGCAGTTTTCCCAAAAGTCATCTGAATCAGTTCCTTACCCTCGTATTACACATTGACTGATTCTACGGCAGCAAACCGATCTGAAAATAAACTCTTATTTTTATTTGTTCCTTCATAAAATTCTACAGTTGGACTAGCTATAAATCTGTCTTTTGATAACGTGCTGAAGTGAGATAACATTAACGTTAACTAAGAAGAATAATGTGGAACAAAAGAATAACGAAACGTGAAAACATTCTTCTAAGCAGTAAAGTTCATTTTTTGCATATATGAATTCTTTCTTCAACAGGTTTCGAACAATGAGTACAAAAATGTTATTATGTGTAAATCATTTATTACAGGTAACAAAATTAGTTTTCAAGAGAAATTTATGCCTTTTAAAACTTTAAGAACATGTTTATTACTGTGGGCTGCCGAAAGCTGAGGGACAGTCAAAAAACATCACAAACAGCAACCGTCTAAGTCAAAGCAAGACACACCGATATGAAGCCTTAAGAGTCACTACAGGCCTTTTAGCAGAACACAGATGATGGTCAGTCATCATTTTCAGAATGGCCTCTATTAATAATTATTGTTGATGAAGGGTCTCAAAATAAAGTGTCTACCAGATTGATCTTTTGGCACAAAGCACAGGCAATTAAATCACCTATTATCTGTCATTTTGCTTCATACAACAGTGCAGTTTTCCTGTATGTCTTGTATGAAAGTAACTTTTTTAAATTATTTTTTCTTGTCTTTATTTAATGACGTGACTTTAAAAAGACAAGTAAAACAAAAGTGATGGAAAGGAATCCGAATACATTGTTTTAATACAGTAATCCATTGGATTATGTTAGAGATTCAAATTTATAATAGGTAATATGTTATCTGTACTGGAATACATTTTTAAAGTAACCCTCCAAACCCTGTGTGGGGCAAATAAAACCCCATAAAGCTTCAAAGATTCTGACTGGACATTAAAAATCTCTTCGATTTTCAGCTCATCCATCAGCCAAACCACTGATACACCTGGAGAAACCTCGTCTCTCTGATCCGTCCCTACAGCCAGATTCAGTGGTAACAGCTTCTTGTGTTGTTGAAGCTGTACTCAGCTCCATCATTTCATGGGTTTTGAATGGAAACGAGGAGAAAAAAGCCAGTGCAGAGCAAAAAGACCGACAACCCAGCAGCAGCACTGAGCTCACTGTTAGCAACCTGACTCTGTCAGCAAGAGAATGGGAGCAACTTCACAGTATAACATGCAGAGTTAAACAGCCATGTGACGAGAAACCTGAAGAGAAAACTGTGAACGGTCTAGGTAAGCATTTTAGGAAATTCTCTATTAAATGTATCCATCAATGTAGGTGGCTCATGCCTGCAGTTCTCCTGCATGTTTAGTGAAAAATGCATCGATACATTGATCTAAATGTTTAGGTGCATGAATCTGGAAATGGTAAAATTGATTATATCATTCCATACAGTATACGCTCATTTTTGAGTCAAAGTAAAATTCTCAGGCTACTTTCATAACATAAAATTCAAAAACAAAAAAATCTCAATACTGTGTGAATACGTCAGAGATTCACCCTCGAATGTATGATGAGAATGAAATGTTCTCACGTTCCTCAGAGTCTGCAGAGAAAGATCTTACAGTGGAGATCAGGAGACCTCTTTCGGACAATCTTAATGGAGATGGTGCTGTTCTGGAATGTTCTGCGAGAAATGTTCCCTCTGGTGAGCTTTCTGTCACCTTCCAGGCCAATCAAACTCTACTAGGTCAAGTTCAGTATGTGGATCTGCCAAAAGGCCAAAACTCTCTGACCGCACGCATCACTGTTCCTGCCCAACATCGCGAAAAAGACAACAGCTTCACCTGTAAGGTTCAACAAAGCCCTTCCAAACAGTGGACATCAGACCCCACTGGGAAGATTTTTGGTGAGGAATGTTTCAGTCTCAGCACATTTTCTATGCTGTTCAAACAGGAAACATACTTTAAAAACTAATTTTACACACTTATCCTAAATGTACTTTTTTACCCTAAGTGTAGTCAATCGACTATGACTAAGACAGCTTCCATAACTCAATGCCTACATTAGCCCCATAATTTTAGTGCAATAAAGAAGCAAATTTCAGATATTAAACATGTCTTAGGTGACTATATTTTGGAGTAATGAGGGAAACTGTACATTTATGTTTTCACCAAACTATTTTATTTAGGATATTTAAGCCAGAATCTCCTTCTTGGCTTTTAATGCTAAACATTTGAGCTTCTGTCCAGGTGACCCTTCTATGGATCTCTCACTGGTTCCCAGTGTGAGGAAATCAGAACCACAGAAACTCTTGTGTACTGGAACTGGATTTAAACCAGAGATCAAATGGCTCCCCAACTCTGGAAAGGGACCTGATGTCCCTAGTAAAGCCATGATTCAAGCGGATGGACGCATGAAAGTGTTCAGTGAGATGGACTTGTCGCTGGAAGAGTGGAACGAAGGGAAGGAATTTACCTGCCAGGTCACTGATCTTAAGAAAACAATCAAGGAAAACATCAGTGCTTGTGCAGGTAATAAAAGGACTAATAAGAGGCCCACACTCTTAAAAATAAAGGTTCCTAAATGGTGATGGTCTTTGATATATAGTTCTAGGAAGAACATTTAATGGGTATAAAACCTTCTGTGGAGGTTATGTGGAGGTTCTTCACACTGTTCACACTACACACTGTTCTCATTTAGAATAATGGTTCCATGTACTGCTTCAGGAAGTTTGCTTTAAGTTCTTTAGGTTCTTCTACGACAGCACTCCTAGAATCAAATTTACACAATCGTCCACTTTCTTAAATCAGTGGTCACCAAACCTCCTGCTGGAGGTCTCCTTTCCTGCAAAGTTTAGGTCCAAACTTCATCTAACAAACTGCCAACCCCCTTTCTAATGGATCTGATCTAGCCAATGAAGGACTTCTGAAGAAGTCAATGACTTGGAGCAAGTTTGGTTGGACCTAGACTCAGCAGGAAGGTAGGACATTCCAGGATGAGGGTTGGTGACCACTGCCCTGGATGTATTCGATCAGCCAAGACATTTGTGGAGTCTAAATTTTGCTTCTATAGTTTAGAACTGGAGCTGCAAGGCTAATGTTGCTAATACACGCTAAAACTTAAAAATAGTTTCTGTAAAAAGACATTGACACTTTTTCTCAACCCACTCAAACTGCATCCAGGTCTTAATTATCACACAAACTTGTCAATGTGGTTGAGGACACAGTATGACTTACTGTAAACCATAAAAGCTAACAAAGCCTTGCGTAACTGAAAGCTATGAGCACCCAGTTTAGACAACGGGGTCTTACTAAAGATATGGATGAGGTTTGAATGGGTTGGGAGAAGTTTTGTCGATGTACTTTTATGAAAATTATTTGGGCTTTTTGGGTAACTTAGTTCTAGTGTTTGTTAGAATTCAGTTACCCAAAAAGCCCAGATTGTTTGTTGGTGATGTTAGCTTTGCAGCTCCAGTTGTAAACTAATGAAGCAAAATAGGACTCCAAATATGTCTTGCCTAATCAACTACATAGAGGGTAAGTGGGGAACCATAAATTATTTGATATTCCTTTAATATGCTTTTATATATTGTACGCTTCCTGGTGTGAACGTTCAAATACATGTACTTCTTTACTCTAATATTATCTCTTCGTCTCACAGTGACTGCACCTTTCGCTCAGTTGGCGCAGGTATACCTGTTGGGTCCTTCCCTCAGTGACATGAGGTCAGCTGATGTGCCTCTGACTTGTCTGGTTACTGGCCACAGGGTCAAGGACTTTTCTATTACTTGGAAAATAGACAAGGTCATACAGTCTCAAGATATAACCACAGAACCCCCTAAAGACCATGCTAATGGAACCCAGAGTGTCCAGAGTATTTTAAAGTTACCAGCCTCAAGATGGAATGCATACGCTGAGGTCTCCTGTGAAGTAAGCCATCGGTGCTCCAGCAAAACACAGGATCACAACATCGTCAAAGTCAGAGGCAAGTGCTCACATCAAATAGGACCTTAAAGTAATCTAATCTGTATGTGTAGCATGTAGTTGATCACCACAAGCAACCATTTCATAACCTTTCTCTGAACTTAGAAAAGACTAGAAAACCCTCAACGGCATAACGTTGCCTCAGGGCAGCAAATCCATTTTCCTCACTTTACAGTGACATGTCACATATTCAATGATAATGAAAGGGTTAATAATAAAGAAAAGAGACTGAATAAACAAAAGAAGTCTGTCTTTAGCCATATATTCTCCAGCAACAGTGGAATGGATTTAGCCAGAAGCAAGTGAGGTGTCACTTATGCAGCCACGTCAGAGAACACCGCAGTTATTGTTTAGTTTTTTTATTAAGATTTTTTTTATTTAGAATCATTTTATGTTTTTGCTTATTTTGGAAACATAAGTTAAAAAATATTTAACATGTATGAAATTTTAGAGGCTACAAGCCCCTTCTAGTCAATTATGAAATATAGTAGTCAGCATCCGTTAAGTTGAACTAGTATCATGTCTTTTGCTTTAGAAAATGAACAGCAATTTCCCATTATTTGAATACAAGCGTTGTGAACAATGAACGGGCCTTGAAGTGTGACATAATCGAAGAACAGAAATGTGGACTCTGTTACGCCCTACGATGCCCCAATGAAAAGTCTCGCATGTCAGAATTTTTTTGCTGATTGATATTTTATTGACCCGCCTCCCGAACGACTTATGAACTCGCACAAGAACATGAGCGGTGATCAGTCGGTGACAAGCCTCTCGACCAAGACACAGCACAAATTTATGACACTATGATTGCCTGATCTGAAGGAGTGATCATTGTGAAAGACAAAATATTCTGTCCTGGAATAACATCTGTACTGTTAAAACAGCTGGAATTTCAGGTTCGCCTTATATAGTGACGAATTTCAAACCATTTATTCACAAAATTCGGGAACTGCCTACTGGCTTCGTTTCAAGTTAACAAGTTTTCTGTTCTTTTTTTAAGTACAGAGATGTATTTATTATCCGTGCTGGCAAAGGGTTGGACTAGTTGACTAGTCAACTAATAAATCCAGTAGTCGGCACTGTGATCAGCAGTCAACTACTTGACAACAGTGCCTGAAATACAGCGGTGGTAAAAACTGCAGTGAAGTGGCTGGACGAGAAAATAGAAATCAGTTTTTCCGCTAAACACAAAGCCCAAAGTACTTTATTAGTGTGGAAATACTACACAAAGTGAAACCAATTCCACTGCAAGCTGTTTAGGACTGCACCTAAATACAGGCTCACAAGCGAGAGAGATTTTGTAAACCGCTCTCCGTCATAGCAAAGGGCCATTTGACTGACATGCAAAACATCCAGTTACAGAATGTTCAGCAATAAGCCTATATCTCGCTTTAAAAGGTCATAAGGATATGCAACTGCCTGCCACTAGCATTTCACCTTATAAACAATTGTTTGTTTCCAATCATACAGACGGACAGAGCCAGTTTAAATTCTTAGTGAGGGGTGAGTTTCTTGAAAGCTGTGGTGATTTTTAGCCTACAAATTACATCAGACAGTCTCTGTATTTTGGTGCACAGAGTACCTAAGACTGAAATTTACTGAACTACCACAAAACCTCTTTTGCAGGGCACATCTCACACCTCAAACTGCAGCATCTGCTGCTGGAACCGGCCCCTTTTAGGAAGCTACTAAGGAAATACTATTCACAGATGTCCAGAACACTCAGTTTTTAAAAACATGATAATGAGGACAACTAAAAAAAAGTTTTTTTCTAATAAGTAGTAGGATAGTAAAAAATTAATAGTCATGAAACACCTAGTGATAACCAACCAAGTGCAGATCTAGATTAGGTTGAAAAAAGCTGGAATATTTCTCATGTAATCTTGCAATAATTTCAGTTTTTCATGTTATTAAAAGTCTTAAGCTATAGACCTACAGCTGACTAATTAAAATATTTACTTCTTCATTCAAAGCTCTTCTATTTGATTTGTACACACAGAACCCAAACGCCCCACTGTCCGAATTCTCAGCCCCAGTGACAGTGACCTGTCTGCTTCCCATAACTCCACTCTTCTCTGCCTGATCACTGGGTTCTATCCTGCTGATATCTCCGTCCACTGGGAGCTGGATCAGAAGAGGCTGGATGTGTCTCGCTTCACTAACAGTCCAGTGGGCCCTCATTCTGCTGGCCGAGATTTCTCCATGCACAGCGCACTGACATTACTAGCATCAGGACACGAACATGGCACATTTTCCTGCGTAGTCAACCATCAGTCATCCTCAAGCCCAATCGTCAGCACACTGGACAACTTGTATGGTGGGTAACGTGGAAGCATCCCAGCCAGGGGTGTAAATCTCTGACGCTAAAACAATTTGATTTGATCACGATTCTTCAGGAAACAACTTAATGCAGCCACTATTTGATTTGGTTCAGGACTATTAAATAAGAAAATGTGTTCAACGTACCGTGACATTTCAAACCTTACCAAAATTGACCATTTGCAAACATTCTGACAAGACCCGCCTCTTTTGGTTGCTGTGGCTATGTCCAAACTTTTAGCTCAAGTAGCATCCATAGCACTAGGATCTAGGAACAACACTGAGAAATTCTGGGCTAAATGTAGGTAAAAACATATTTTTATTGGGGTGAAAACAAAGTGTCCCTTATTCATCAATGTTACTCAAAAAAGAGGACAGATTTGACTGCCTTTCAAGCCATGCAAACTCCTTTACATCTGACTCATGAGGCTTTCATACAAAGTGGAAACAAGCGGAGATTTTAGCACAAACAATGAATCAGCTTTGAGGTGTAAAATCAAGCACCAGCCTACCAGTATCTTATGTACATATGTTTTACAGTAAGCAGGCCCTAATTCATACTGACCCTTTTGTAGGAAGCCAATAAAACAGCATTCAGCAGCTCTAAGTCAATTGCTGTGCTCCTAGGTAGAGCCTGAGTGAGTGCACTGCTCCCCCTACTGACCAAACTCTACAGTGTTAAAATAATGACAACTGGAAAATATTAGCAAATAAATGAAATAAACAACACTTCTTAGTTTTTAACACTGTAGAATGATGTGATTATTTTCCTAAAATAATATATTTAAATGCAGCATTATTGCAGTAGATGAAATGTTTCTGCACTAACTGTGTTTTGTATTGTTTTATTTTTTGGCGGTCTCAATAGTATAAAACAAAAGCACAGTAAAAAATGTCTGGAACATGGAATGGTTGCAGCCTTTTTATACCAATGTGCATGTAAAATAAGTACATCCACATATATTTATTGAATATCATTATGATCAATTATGATCAGTTCTAATATGATTCAAAATCCATGTTAGGCATTTTTATAGTATCCCTATGAATAAATTTTCTCTTTTTCTGATTGCTCCTCTCTGCCTTTATTATCTAGCCTCAGTGACTAAAACGAAACCCTCTGTGAAGATACTGCAGGCTCGGGATGAGCTGGTGTGTCTGGCGTACGAATACAGCCCGTCTGCTATTAGCATCACCTGGCTGCTGGATGGTGTGACCATCGCACGTAAGCACAACATCACCAGCCCTGCCAAAGGGCCTGATGGGAAATTCAATGTTAAAAGCCAGCTGCAAGTCCTGCCTTCTGAATGGCCACCTGGATCTGTATATACCTGCCAGGTGATGCATATCACTGGCACTATTAATCACAACATCTCCAAAGCAGGTAAGTATTTCCATCAGTTTTACATCTGTTTAAAGAGTTGAGCCTCATTTAAAGGGCCAATATTGCAAATAATAATGCTGCTCTAAAAGAGTTTACTATAGTGTGTAAACACTGTTAAAGTTGTAAAACATACAGCCTGCTCCCTGGTCCGTTTATAGAAACTACGTTCCAAAAACAGCCCTTTTTGATTTCATCATTTTCATGATGTCACAAAAAACAGAAATTGGCTTATTCAGTCTACAACAATTGAGCTCCGCCCACTCACACTGAAGTTATAAGGAGTGTTTCAGCCTGGACTGCTTTTTAAATTGGGCATCCCTGAAGTCTAAATGTCTGCATAATTAAATGGTTAGGATGTAAACAAAGTCATTCAGAATGATGTGAAATGCTCCGATCTAGAGAAGCTTACAGAGTCAGAATTGTTCACAGTTATGGTGATAGGAACCAGACGTCTGAAGAGTTTAATGCTTCTAAAAGCTCTGTCACAGAAAGTTATTACATGAAATGGTAAATGCATTGCGTGATGCCTGAGGCACTGTTTTACGATAGTATTGAGAGTGGAGTTATTGAGGATGCTGTGAGGCAAAATAGTCCCCAAAGAATTTTTCAGATTACAAATATTTCATTATTATCAACATAACATTTAAGAACTCAGAAGACATGTGTAGATTCAATGGTGGTTGTGGATGGTTAATAAAATGGCAATATTTGTGTGGTAGTCATTGTGACTCTTGGTTCCTATCATTACTGCTGTAAAGAAATCATCAGGTTTTTCTACAACAAACCATTTCACATAAAATCACTCTGAATGACTTTGTTTACATCTTGAGCATTTAATTATGCAGAATTTTTGAATAATCAGCAGAATTTCCCTTTTAAATGTTAGCATAGCGTTTCCCACTGTAAACAAGAGAAGCAGACATTAAAAATATAATATATGTCTGGGCAGATCGACTGCATCTGGGGTAATCATGTTAATTAGATTTTTTGCCAAACTATTCCTTTAAAGCACAGGAGCAAAAACAGCCTGTTTAATTATAAAAGACAAAGAGAGAATGGAAAATTAGTGTTTCCACTATACATATATACCTTGCGGCGGCGGCCCACTACTTCAGAATTTTATTAAATGTCATTAAGTCACAGTAACAAAGCTCTGTAGAGGGCTTTTAATTTGAAATGAGGGATACACGAAGAGAAGACGCATGACAGCCCCCTACCCGGTCTTTCTTTCTCCTGTTTAATATCGGTTTTAACAAGTCCTCGTCCACTCAGGGGAGTCCACAGCACCATCTTAAGGGCTGTTCCATTACTTTATCAGCCTAAGCGAAGGGTGACAGATGAGCCCTCAGCGGGCTGAGGAATCGAGCGAACACCAGTGTCAACTTAAGCAGCCAAAATTTTTTTGTCAAAAAAAACCTAGAGGAAACACTGAAAATGGTCATACAAAAATAAATTCTGACTGTTTCTGCTAAAGAAATGTCATAAGGGGTCCATACTGTAGCATTGTAGCATATGGGCCCATAAAGAAAGGGTCGCTCTAGGCTGAAGTACAATAATAAACAAATTGCATTTTTCCTTTCATTTTTCCTACAGAAATTATTGAGCAGAGTATATACTTCGACGAGAACATGTCTGAAGCCACCACAGAGGACATGACTGCGGAAACCTGGAACATGGCGTGTGCCTTCATCGCACTCTTCCTCATCGCTCTGATTTACGGATTCTCAGTTACTCTGGTCAGAGTGAAGGTTGAGTGATGCAGTTTGTACTAGAGTTTGTACTTGAACTAGGAAATACAGGAACATCTTACTGCTGTGAAGAAGGTTCTCCGAAGCTCTGTTCAGTAAGAAATAATAAATGGCAGAAGAAATGTAAAAAAAAAAGAAAAAGGAAAGGAAATCAATGCTCTCGCCACTAAATGCTGTAAATGGAGGTTTCTCTCCATGGCTTAGCGTGCTTTGTTCACTCTCATGCCTGTTACCTTTTGCTGACTGTTTTTATCATTTTTTATCATTATTGTTCTTCAAATAAAAGCAGTGTTCAAAACTAAATACACTGATGTGTTGCTTTTTATTCTGTTATCTATAGTAATTAAATCTAACAAAATTAGAGTATTATTACATTATTATTGTTTTACTTATATTTTAAGTAAGTATTATCATCAAGTGCATTGTTAAAAGCATTTACTGTGAACATGCAAGTTGCTCTCATTTCCTTAACTGCAAAAAATTCAAACAAATGTTTGTCTATCTCAGAAATCTTGTGTATTGTGTATTAATAAAGTATTTGTATTGTAATGAATTATTGTTGACATCACTCACTGATGCAAACAAGGTAAATACATACACATATATGTTATATTTCTTTGGTTGGTTACCCCAATTATACTGTTTTAAGTGCAAGTATGAAAATCATTTTTGGTCAGACATAATATATTTAATAAATCCTAACACACTATTAATAACTACATACAGGAGAAACAGCAAGACAAAACAGTATAAATATTTTATACCAATTTAATTACTACTTACTATATTAAGGCCACAATTTACTATATTTAGGCCACAAATTACTATGTTTAGGCCACAAATGACTATATTGAGCCCACAAATTACTATATTTAGGCCACAAATTACTATAGTGAGGCCATAATTTTCTATATTGAGGCAACAAATTACAATATTAAGGCTACAAATTACTATATTGAGGCCACAAATTACTATATTTACGCAATAATTATAATATTAAGGCTACAAATTACTATATTGAACCCACAAATTATTATATTTAGGCTACAAATTACTATATTAAGGCTAAAAATTTCTATATTGAGGCCACAATTTACTATACTGAGGCCACAAATGACTATATTTAGGCTACAAATTACTATATTGAACCCAAAAATTACTATATCTGGGTCAAAAATCACTATATTTAGGCTACAAATTACTATACTGAACCCACAAATTACTATACTGAGGCCACAAATTACTATATTGAGCCCACAAATTATTATATTGAACCCACAAATTACTATACTGAGCCCACAAATTACTATATTTAGGCCACAAATTATTATATTGAGGCCACAATTTACTATACTGAGGCCACAAATTATTATATTCAGGCAACAAATTACTATACTGAGGCTATAATTTACTATTTAGAGGACACAAGTTGACATATTGAGGTCATGAGATATGAGAAACTTAATGTCCTAGATTTTTTCTCTGTTCTTTCCTGACCGCAAGGGGGCGCCCTGCCACTGCCAGAGCAATGCCAACCGATATATTTTAAAAACGTGCTTACTGCGCCATCTGGTGGCGGAGGCGCATTGAGCAATGCTTTAAGCTTTTCATCCACAATTTTTATTTGAGAAATTACTTTTGAACCAGTACAAATGTTATCAGCACAAATAAAAACATGATATTTGACTTTAACACAAGTAGGGATTATTATTATTTTAGCAAGTAAAACTGCAATTATTAATGTTCAAGTTGCAATTATTACATATATAATCAAATAACAATTATATAATATTACATTATTAGAGGCCATTTAACAATGTAAAGAACCATTTAAGCATGAAATAGTTCTATATACAACGCACGGTTCTAAATAAAACCATTGCCTTTACTAAAGAACCCTTGAAGAACCACCTTTTTGAGTGTGTGGGCTTTATAAGTACTAGAAATATCTATAAAACTGCACTGAGTGCTGAACAGAACACAGTCCTCAGGTTATCTCACTCTTCATACAAACATTTGTCCTTCACTCTTCAGACTTTGAGGTAATGTTGGCTGAGTTAGTCAGAAAAGCTTGTATTAACTCAGGGGTTAACGTTACCTCTAAAAGCCCAAATGAGATCCAGCGTCTTTTAGCTCAGCATGCAGAAAACAGCTCACATTAGCAGGTTAGCTTGTCATCTTACACCGACCACCAGTACAGAGTTGTAATGAGTGTAACGGCTCAGCTGTTAGCCTTTTAGCTAAGTTAGCTAACATTACATGCAGTATTTTAGATGGAGAAACTTACCAGTTCACGTGACGCTTTCCCAGTTTCCATACACAGTTTGTTAGTTCATCCAAATATCAATAGACTATCGATAAATAAAATAGCAATAAGTTAAAAATAATCTTTACCTCAGAAAAGCTGTGAAGACTTTGACATCGAGTTTCTTTCCAGTGGCGTTCCCGCGCTTTCTTCGCTCCGTTGCTATGGAAGGCCACAGTGCACTGTATTAACGCCACAAATTATAATATTGAGGCCACAAATTACTATATTTAGGCCAAAAATGACAAATTTCAATTTAAGGCTAAAAATTACTATATTGAACCCACAAATTACTATATTTTGGCCAAAAATTACTATATTTAGGCCCCAAATTACTGTATTTTGAAAACAAATGATTATATTGAGGCCACAAATTACTATATTTAGGCTACAAATTACTATATTGAACCCACAAATTACTATATTGAGGCCACAAATTACTATACTGAGGCCACATATTATTATATTTAGGCCACAAATTACTATACTGAGGCCACAAATTACTATATTGAGGCTACAATTTACTATATTGAGGCCACAAATTATTATATTGAGACAACAAATTACTATACTGAGGCCATAATTTACTATATTGAGGACACAAGTTGACATATTGAGGTCACGAGTTATGAGAAACTTAATGTCCTAGATTTTTTTCTCCGTTCTTTCCTGACCACAAGGGGGCGCCCTGCCACTGCCAGAGCAATGCCAACCGATATATTTTAAAAACGTGCTTACTGCGCCATCTGGTGGCGGAGGCGCATTGAGCAATGCTTTAAGCTTTTCATCCACAATTTTTATTTGAGAAATTACTTTTGAACCAGTACAAATGTTATCAGCACAAATAAAAACATGATATTTGACTTTAACACAAGTAGGGATTATTATTATTTTAGCAAGTAAAACTGTAATTATTAAATGTTCAAATTGTAATTATTACATATATAATCAAATAATAATTGCATTTTATTAAATTATTACAGGCCATTTCACAATGCAAAGAACCATTTAAGCATGAAATGGTTCTATATACAATGCATGGTTCTAAATAAAACTGATGCCTTTACTGAAAAACCCTTGAAGAACCAAACCGAGCTGTGGCAGAACCGGGCCGATAGTCCAACAACTTGTACTACCCATCCAGGGAATATGTTCATATCATTACTATAGGGTAGTAACTTGTGTTTTTAATTGTAATTCAGCTTTATTTCAAGTCTTTTGTACAATCTATTGTGTTGTCCAGTTTAATATGACTAATTACCCCTGATAAGGTGATTTATGATTTATCCTACCTACAGTTTTATGTATGTAGCTACCTATAAATATGTGCCACAGTAAGACATTTTGACAAAGTATCAAAGACCATATTGTTTTTGTCCACAACCGACACTCTGCCAACTGTGCCACCAGTAAAGTAGGAACCGGGCCAGATGATTTTACTAGCTGGGAAAGTGCTAGACAGACAGGTGATAGAGTACAGAGCCCCTACCATGACATGGTGATTATTTGTTAATAAGGCATGGAAACAAATTAATATATTGAGGCCACAATTTACTATATTGAGGCCACAAATTACTATATTTAGGCCACAATTTACTTTATTGAGGCCACAATTTATTATATTGAGGACATAAATTACACTGTGGTCGTGAATTACTATTGTAGCCACAAATTACTATATTGAGCCCACAAATTACTATTCTGAGGCCATAATCTACTATATTGAGGCCACAATTCACTGTATTGATGCCACAAATTATAATATTGAAGTTACAAATTACTATGCTAAGGCCATAATTTGCTATATTGAGGCTACAAATTACTGTGTTGAGGCCATAAACTATTATATTGGGGCCACAAAATACACTGTGGTCGTGAATTACTATTGAAGCCACAAATTACTATACTGAGGCAACAAATTACTATATTAAGGCCACAATTTACTATATTGAAGCCACAAGTTAATATATTGAGGCCACGGGTTATGAGAAACTTAACTCCTTGCCTCAATATATTAATTGGTCATGCGTCAGTGTAAAGTAATAAAGTAATAAAATACAATAAAGTCGAATAAATTGAATCCAGACACACTGATACATTCAAAACGATTAATACAAAAACAAGACTTTAATCTTAAAGCTGCGTTTAAAAAAAAACAACGATAAGAAGAAATTTGTGGTAATGCAGGTCTCCGTTGAGAGGCTCCAGACCACTAGGCGGCAGTGCATCACTCTCAACCCACCGGCAGCCGAGGAAAGAGCGCTAACACGGTTTGTGTTGTGTGTTTTCTCTCGTGTAGTTTAGTTTAGTTTTAAATGACCGTTTTTGTGACTTGATTTTATGTTATTTTGTTGAATCTCAGCCTCCTGTTTGTTTTTTCGTGAGTAGGTAGCGTCGTTTAGCCGATTGCCGAGTTAGCTAGCAGGATAAAGCGTTTTGTGGGTGAGCTGTAACCATTAAATGCGTCCTGTTGGTTTCTGTGTATGAAGTTATATAGCTCAAATTATTAATATATATACGATGTGCGCTGGTGTCTCATCTGCTAAGGCTGCCTCGGACTCGTGTGTAATAGAGAAGCTGAATTTAGCTTCTTATTCGCTAGCTTAATGTTCGAATTTTCCCGTTCCACCTTAAATAGTGCCTGAGGCGCCAGAATGTAACTGCTGCACCATTTAAGGTGGAACGGGAAAAAGTAGATTAGGAAGCCAACTTCAGTCTCTTTGGCCCTTCAGAAAAACAGCGCTAACTGGTGTCCTTCACTATCAGATCTAGCGGTGGGTAATCCAGGTCCAAAAAGGTAAAGCCCTCCCCAGGATTTTGTTCCAACTGCTTGACTTGTCTGATTAGCTCAAACCAGCAGCAGTGGTGTTCAGGCAGTTGGAACAAAATCCTGGGCAGGGTTTTTACTTTTTGGACCTGGATTACCCACCTCTAATCAGGTCTAATTAATTTAAGTGAATCACAAACATACTAAATGCTCAACTCCTAACTCTTCTTTCCTTAACTGTAGATTCCTGACTGGACTTTCTGTTGACTGAAGGACGGCAGAAGGTCTACAGTTATGACTTCACTGGTAATGTGGAATTTATAATTATTTAAGGGGAACTTAATAGATTTTTCAAAATTTTTGCAAAATGAAAAGATTAACACGTCAAGAAAGTCTTTCAGAGTGGTTTGGTGTCACATGCTTTGTACTAGAGGAACTTTCCGAGTCAGAATTGTCCACAGTGGTGGCGATAGGAACCAGATGTCTGAAGAATTTAGATAGATAGATAGATAGATAGATAGATAGATACCTTATTGATCCTGAAGGAAATTTAGCAGCCAATAGCAGTCACACAACACAGTACAGTAATAATAGTAAGGGTGAAACAATATAAAAGGAAGAATAAATATAAAAAAAAATCTACAGGCATGTATACAAATAGAAATATCCAAAAATCTGGAATAAGATCTATAACCTGAGATGAAAAAGGCAGTGCAATAAAATGATTGTACAAGGAGGCACAGGTAACAGAATATAATGACAGTACTGAATAGAAATGTGCATATATTGGTACTGAAATACCAGTAAATAAAATCTCTAGAAGCTCCCTCTCAAAACGTTATGTGAAGTGGTTGTGAATACGCTGCCTGATGTCTGAGACATTGTTTTATGATAGTTTTGTGATAAAGTTTGGGTCTAAAATGTATTTTAATTAATTTATTTTAATTCATTCTTAGTGAAGGGGTACATTAAGGGTGTTCTCAGTCAAACAAGTAACCCAAAGAAAACCTTTTGGGTTTCTTTCTTCAGATGTATTATTATTTTACCATCTTCAGCATTACATTAAACAAGATAAGCTCAGGAGACACATGTAGGTTCACCGGGGGGTTTGGATGGTAAATAAAATGGCTGTACTTGTGTTGTCGACATCTGGACCCCTCGTTTCTGTCACCACCACTCTAAAGAAATCTGAGTTGGTAAGTTTCTCTGCAAATGAACCATTTCACAGCAAACCATTCTGAATGACTTTGTTTATATCTCAACCACTGAAGTTTTGAAAAATTGGTGGGATTCACATTTAAGACCTGCAAAAAGCTCAGGTTTTTTTTTTTTTGCTTTTTTTCAACGTGGTATGATTTTTGTGCATTTCTTTCAGTTTCTCTCTTGTACGTTGGTACTCTGAGCTGACAGGACTGATATAATTCATTATGATTCTGTCTGCCTGTTTACTTAATAAACAGCAGTCACTGACACATTAAATTCAGTTCAATCAGTGAATTTAATTTGTCTTCACACTTGTGTTTTAGGGGAACAGCAGTTCCTCTGGAACGGAGTACATTGTCAGAGTTCCCAAGTAAGTGTATCCCTAAGACCCCAAACCTGGTATTATAATGTGTCTTACAACAGCTTTCAAGCTGGATGTTGACCGGTAGATGTAAAAGCTTAAAGACAAATCGAAATCCAATGTAAAGATGATTAAGTTTGCATCCAGTTCAGAGAGAGACTGTTCCCTCTTTCTGTCCAACAGGAATACTAGTAAGAGGTACAGCATAATGGCTTTCAACGCAGGTGATAAAGTCAGCTGTTCCACATGGACGCAGGTAAGCAGGCTTGGTTTGAAGCAGGGGTGCCCAGTCCTGGTCCTGGAGATGTACCACTCTGCAGTTTAGCTCCAACCCTAATCAAACACATCTGATACAGTTAATGGAGGCCTTTAGGGGCCTCTCAATCTTAGGGCCAGGTGTGTTGCATCTGGACTTTCCAAGATTGGGCACCCCTTGTTAAAGTGTCTATTTTTTTGCATTTTCCTTAAAGTTTACTTTTTATGTTGAAATGGGTTTGTGTACCAAAAACAGTCCAAATGAATTTTAACATGACCAAGTTCCAACATCTTTTAATCCCTGTTTTTGTTACTGTGCTTTTAGAACTATGAATGTAAATGGGGCAGACAGACTTAACAAATTTTTACTGGCCACAAGCATGATTTAGTACCAAAAACAGTCACATGTTGCTTTGGAAACAGAGATATTATTAAAAACGAAACATTAATAAGAATGTTTCCGTTGTGGTGATAGCGATTGCCACACCTTCCCGAGCTCGTCCATCTTTAGGTACTGTTTAGCTATGGCAGTCGTTGCCTCTTGGTGTACCAACAATTTATTTAACGCCTTATTTTTATTTCGGCCCTTTTCTCACAGAGTGATATTAGCAAAAAAGAGTAAGGAAATTTTTGTTTTCTGTGAAATTCGCACTACTATATGCTCTTCCTGATTGCCTGTATTTTTCTTTTCAGCGTTGTTGTTGTTGTTGTTGTTTGTTTTTTCGTGCTTCCTTTCTGTTTTTCATCTGTGTCCATCCGCTGTACTTATGCTGTTCTTTTGTGCCATGGTGAGGCACGGATGGAGCGAGACATGAGTAACCGGCGAATGTACGGCGAGGAGGAAACCCCTGAGGCAGGCGCTGGCAGCGAGTTTGGAAAGAAACAGAGAGAGGAGGCGCGTAGGAAGAAGTATGGCATCATCACCAAGGAGTTCAAGGTTGAAGACCAGCCATGGATCCTGAAAGTCAACGGCAAGGCTGGGAGAAGGTACTTATGAAACATTGCTAAGGATTTTCGTAGTCATCCAAATAATGTAATTTTCAACTAAAAGTGAATTAATCCATTAAAAGTCAACATAAAGTGTCTTAGTGAGGTCACCATGAGCCACCAGAGGGCTTCGGTGCACCTTAGAGTCCAACAAAGAGTAGATTAGTTACATAATTTTCGTACTAATCGAACCGTGTAGTGACCCCATGCTCTCTGGATGGGGGCATCCTGGAAGAGACCACTACCACCAGGGTAGAAATGTTTCATCCTAAGATGAAAGTGATTAGTCGAAATGGCTTTGGTATTCTTTAAGAGGGAAAGTGAACCCAAACCATCCCAGAAATATGTCGTAAGGTTAAACATTCAGGCCTGTACTGCTTTTTTGGTATAAGCTGCACATGCACTGTCCTGTTTATGGAGAACATTGTGAGGGATGACTCTCCTGGCTGTATCACTGTTTTCCACACTTCTGCAGACCAGAGCCACTGAGCTCTCATCTTTGTGATGAGGGGTTTACGCCCTGCAGCCCTATTGTAATATACCTTTGTATGTAGCCATCGATGGTCTGTTGTTGCTGACAGTCTGATCACGTCTTGCGTTGACACAGTCAGTCACCTGAGGAACAGTTGTTCTTCTGTTTTTACCCACATATTGCCCTAATGCACAAGCTTTAGAAAAAGAAAAAATGAGAAGAGAAATGTAGGATACTGTCCCTTTTAAATTACACTTGAAGTTTTAATATGGGTGTTGTTTGTTTGTTTTTTTGTTTTTTTTAATCCACCAATCTTTCCTAACTCTGTCATGCGATATTTAGGTTTAAGGGCCTGAAAAAAGGAGGTGTGACAGAGAATGCCTCCTACTACATCTTTACTCAGTGTGCTGACGGAGCTTTCGAGGCCTTTCCTGTGCATGGCTGGTACAACTTCACGCCAGTGGCTAAACACCGCACCCTCACGGCTGAAGAGGCCGAGGAGGAGTGGGGCAGGTGAGTACATCAGGTATATATATGCTACTGTTCCGAAGTTTGAAAGCAATGTTTCTGGGAATAAAGCAACCTGCTGGCAGGTAAATGTATAAAATTATTGGGTATTTGTCAATATTTTGCTACTTGTTTATATTTTGAAGACTTTTATACAATGTTGTGTCTAAAATAATAAGCACAGCTATAAATTATTGTAAAATGATTGTGAATGATGCCCAACACTAAATCTAATGCTTTCACCTCTCGTGTTTAGGAGAAATAAAGTAGTGAACCACTTCAGCATCATGCTCCAGCGGCGTCTAAGGGAGCAGGAGCATGGAGAAGAGGAGGAGGAGGGGGCAGGAGAAAAGGGCGGGAAGAAAAAGAAAAAGAAAGGCGGCAAAGGGGGAGATCTGCGTATCCATGATCTGGAGGATGATCTGGAGATGAGCACTGATGAGAGTGACAGCAGTGGAGGCGAAGGTGAAAAAAGAGGGGGGGGAATCCTATTGGTCATAGCATTCTTGGTCAACTAAAGCCCTGTTGGAACCGGATTAATTTTACATGGGGTGTTCCTTTTAATTTAAGCGATTTAGTGTTGAAACCTAGTATGAATCTTCAGTGTGTGCAGTAGTGTCTGAGTGAAGACCAAAACCTGGAGTGTTGAAACGGGTACAGTACTGATATAAGAGAGAAATGTGGTATATATTAATACATTTAATTATATTTTATAATATTGTTTGCCATGTAAAATTAAATACGGGGTGATTCAAGATTCATTTCACTTCAACATGATTTATTTCACTTGTAAATCATTACAGAACAATGCAGTAAAGTGTAAATGCTTAAATGAGTGTGAAGTTTATTATGTAATTTTACAAGCACACAATATGAACCTCCTCCATCAACACCATAGTCAAATTCAACCCATACTCAGTTGAGCATGTCGGGTGTAACTGTACTCATGGCTCTTTCAGTGCGATTTCGGAGATCATCCAGTGTTATGGAACCAACGATGAACACTCTGAGCTGTTGTAGGTTCACTGCCGACAAAAATCACGTTGCACGGTTATGACAGATTCACTCTTATTGAAGTGGAGAACGCAAAACGCTTTCCGCTCAGGGGTTTCATCTCCTCACAGACTGAAGAGACATCTTCCATTTCTCTTAAACTTATTCAGAATCACCACCTAATGTCTACTGAATGTAACCACAACTGGATACATCCATATTTATTATTAAAACATAGAAGTAATAATACTCCAATGTCCCCTTAGGGCAGTTTTGAATTTTGAAACCAATGAACTGCAACAACCAGCAGTAAATGATTTTATTTAAACATGCATGGAAAATTGTTTTATTCTGTCCGAATGATGTTAAGACTCAGAGCGGATTCGAGTACTGCAACGCTAATGTGTAATTTCTACAGTCTGGCAGTGATCACTCCGGAGTGATTTTAATTCAGTATGAATCTGCTGCTTATGTAGTATTTACAGTCTGAATGTAATAATTATGGAGTGAATGGTCTTCTGTAATTTCCTTACAGAGCCCCGTCAGTAATAGTGGTCATGTTCCAGGCCGCCCCACTCTAATAGGATAACAGAATGGGCTACTAGATACGGCTATGTGGCGTGTTGCTATTTTTATTGAGTGTTCTGTAACATTGACTTCTGGGCAATGAACTTTTCGGTGGGGAAGATTGCACATATTTTATTCCGAACCAATATCCATACACATTTACTGAAAAGCAGGTCAGAAAATCCTTATTGGAAACAGGCTTAGTTTACAGTGGTGGTCTCACTCTGATGTCTTTGTTTCATTGTCATCTTTGCAGATGGAGAAAGCAAGGCAAAGAGCAAAAAGGACACAAGTTCGAAGGCCAAGGCTAAAAAGAAGAAGAAGAGGAAGGGCAGTGATCAGGAGGGACTGGAAGACAGCGATGACGGGGACTTTGAAGGTCTGGAAGTGGACTACATGTCAGATGAGAGCAGGTAACAGCACTGAGGATCGTGTGGCAGCAGGACACGAGTAACAGAATAAAATTGTTACAATTAGCTAAGTTGAGTTAATCAGAATATTCGACTGCTGCCTTTTTCCTCCTCTTGAAACAAACCTTTTCCATTTGTAGAGCTTGATTTGAGAATCACTCGTCTTTATATCTAAACCTACAGTATCTCAGATTCTTTACTTCTCATACTTTAACTTTATCCTCTTGATTCTGCTTTTGTTGAAGTTCTGAAGAAGAGGAGCCAGAGAAGGCGAAGCCCAACAAAGGAGACGATGTTCCTAAAGGTCAGAGATTAATATGTGAACTAGATCTTGAATTTAAACATGAACACCTTATGCCTAGTGTACACTACATGATCGCTGCACTGCACACACTACTGATCCCCAAATCCTGCTGTGAAAAATTATATAATGTGTTGTTCTTGTGCCAGATTGGACCCTGTGCAACTTGCTGCACTTGCTGTTTTTGAACTAAAAAAATCTGTTTTGTTATTTTCAAACAAGCATTCTTGCCATTGCTGGAGCTCTGTGGCCTCCTTGTCTGAACAGAGGCTGCTCCTAAACTCTAAACTCTAACCCCTCAACCTTGTCAAATCTGGGACAGGATAATCAGCTAAAATCGTGCTTTGTGCACTAGGGTTGTGCACCGGTACTTGAGTACTCGGTTAACCATATGAGGTGCCAGTATTCGAATACTGAAATCTATTTTGTTTTATTGCGGAAAAATGGAGAATATGTACACACCGTTCAGTGAAACACTGATTTTTATGTTTTAACTGGACTTTAAAGTGTGGCAAGTTCAGTCATGTTTTTGACTAAGTACATTTTGTTACACTTTACTGCTACAAAACACGAGTGCCTTAACACGAGCACACTGCCAGGGACATGTTGTTAATGACGTAACTGAGAAGGGTGTGCACCTTTATTGCTAGTCAGGCTAACCACCCCAGCTGATGTTGGCTAGGTCCAGAAACGGTGAGAAAATATTTCTCTAACAAACTATGGACATGCTGTCATATTGTCTACCTGTAAGTAGACAAGTCCTCATCACCATCCAGAGCTCTGTTAGCTCATTAGCTCTGAAGAGTTAGCCTCCATTACTCATCCAACACAAAGCTTATTGACTTCCATCTATTTTTGAATAATAAAACCTGTTTTAAAATGGGTTGCCCTGCATGCTGTTAAATTTTTGTGTAACTCAAGTGCTGTCACCTAAAAAGAGAAGTCTACAGCCCTTTAAAGCTGCACTATGTAGGTTTTGGGAATTTGGAGCTACTTCAATTTTAACTGATAAATTTTTATAGTGCTGCTTTAAGGGCAGCTTTTTTCCTTTTTTTTCCCCAACTGATTCTGTTCATTACCAGATTTTTACTTAATACTCATATTAAGCAAATGCACAAATACAAGCCTCAGTAAAGCTCTTTTTCTGTTCAGGGATCGACGAGGCATCAGAGAGCGAAGAGGAGAGCGAGGAAGAGAACAAGAACGAAGAAGAAGGCAAAGAGGAAGAGGAGGAGGAGGAAGGGAAGAAGACGCCGGTACAGACAGAGAAAAAGAAGAAGAAAGAGAAAGGTGCAGAACACTCTATTGCTTTAGGCTGTCAGTTTGCTTCTTTTGTCAGACAATTTTTGCTTTAGAGTGTACTGTCACTGTTATAAAAAACTTTTGAGTGACTCTGTGCTGTTGTTATTGTTACAGAGAGCAGTGGAGAATCCGACAGCTCAGAGGACAGTGACATCGAGGGAGAGACCGCCTCTGCACTTTTCATGGCAGTAACATAGTGCCTTTCTCCTTGGTTACACTTGATTATGCATCTTCTTGCATTAATAACAGCAACAATCCTGTTGGATAAGTATTACACTAGTCTTTTAAGATAGTTATTGTCCATTCTTCTACAAACTGGGTGTAAATTTGGTCTGTTTCTGTATTTCACCTGCTATTCCAAATACAGAACTGGGTTTGAGGTTTGGTGATTTTGATGGTCAGAGAAATTGTCTGATTGTTCCATTGTGTTGTTTGAACCAGTCACATACAGACAACCTTTAGTTGTCATCCTGGAATGTGAGATTGTCAATGTTTTGTTCTGTTTGAAGCACAAAGTTAGTGGAAGAGTGGACTAAAATGGCAAATCTCAGAAGACAGTTGTAATGCTTACCTGACAGGATCAGTGTTGTCTTCCAGCAGTTGGATGCTTAACCAAGTATCATAACCAAGAAATGATGCATGCAACTAGTTTTTAAGTTCAGGAAATTTACTTAAATGTAGAAAACCACAACTACAGAAAATGTAGAAGGCATGACAGATGGCAATTGGAAGGTAAACAGAAACAAGAGGAGTGACTGTTTCCATTTTCTCCACGTGCAGAAGAAGCGTACCCCTCCTAAGCGTGGAGGTCGAGGGTCTGCTGGAAGTTCCAGAACAGGAAGCCGTCCAGGAACGCCCTCAATTGACAATGCAGCAACCTCCAACACTCTGCGTGCTGCTGCCAGCAAACTGGAACAAGGTACACCATGGGTGCCCTTTATGGATGCCTCCCTGTGACATGGGCTGGTATTTGATAATGCAGTATGAGACAGAAGCTCTGGTGCTTTCTAGAAAGGGTTCAAACTCAGGCCCCTCCACGTTCCTGCTATCCGAAACAGTCTAGGGGTATGATTCTCGCTTCAGGTGTGAGAGGTCACGAGTTCAATAATGAAAAAGAAATACAAAGTCTTTCCAGTCGCCCTGTCTAGGTCAAAAACAGGAAAAAAAGATGGGCCAAAAGAAAAGGTACCCACTCCTACACCATGGATAGCAGTTATAAGAGAGTTACAAGCACTGTCCTTGAACTTGCTTGTAAGTAGTTGAGAGAGACTGGGCTAAAAGCATAAGGCTGAGCTAATACATTTCAAGAGAAAGACAATACACAGATCTACACATGGCGTGGGGGTGGGGGGTGTGGTAGATAAGGCATTTTAGATAATGGATTTACCCAAAATAAAAAATAGAACCGATAAGAGTACTTGCATTGACACAGTGCTAACAATACCCCTCCCTACTCTTTTCAAAATAATTGAATCATGGTATGATTCCTTCTTGCATTCATGTTCTTCTCACTCCATTGTTCTGTTTCTGGGTCTACTCGTCCCCTCTGTGGTGTTGTGATGCCTCAGGTAAGCGGCAGGCGGCCATGTCCAGTTCAGACACTCCAGCTGCCAAAAGGCTGAAGATGGAGCCCAGTTCTCAGAGCCCCTCAGGGAAGAGCACCCCTCAGCCAGCGTCTGGCAAATCTACACCTAGCTCCAGGTAGGTCTGGGTGACAAAAACGATGTTGTTGTTGTTGTTGTTGTTGTTGTTATAATTATTATTGTTATTATTATTATTATTATTATTATTATTGTCATTATGATCATGACTATTGTCAGTGTGCGCTGATGATAGTATAATAGTATCCACACTGTTGTTTTTTGAGTGTTTGTGTAGTTAGTATTTAATATTTTAATTATCTGTTTGTACTGTTGTTTGCTGCTATTCTGTATTGCACCATATTTCATCCGTCACTCAACACATCTGTGGTGAGAACAGATGACAGTGACTTAGATTTTTTTTTATTTCTTTTTTTAATTAGATTTTACCAGTAAAGCGAGTTCATGGTGCATTTACGACAAAGTGAATGACTGACTCAAGTGGCAAAAAAATTAAGTAGACTTTTGAGTGTCTATTTATGTATGATATAAATAAACACGGGAGATATTTGTTGGTGCTATTAACAGTAATTTGTCATAGTGTACATCCACTTTTTAAATAATGACCTCCCAGACAATTCATTAATTCCAGTGGAAGAGCTTTTTAAGGGCTTTTTAGATGTGCACCCAACAGCCAAACAAGCGGTAGCCTACTGTGAGCATCCTTTTTTTCTTTTTACCTCAAACAGCTGATGTGTGAACACTTTGAGGTGGGAAATATGAGACTCAGAGTTGGAAAATTGAGATCCCAACTGCACAATATATTTTATTTTTATTATAGCTGATTTTTTTTGTCAGTAACTCTTAATTCCAAAAGCATGTGAAAGTAGCATCTTTCCTCCATCTGACCCTCCTTTTCTCTCTGTTTCAGTGATGTGCAGCTGACGGAGGATGCAGTGCGGCGGTACCTGATCAGGAAGCCCATGACCACCAAAGACCTGCTGAAGAAATTCCAGACCAAGCGCACCGGCCTGAGCAGCGAGCAGACCGTCAACGTGCTCGCCCAAATCCTCAAGAAACTCAACCCAGAGAGAAAGAACATCAATGACAAGATGCATTTCTACCTCACAGAGTAGAACAGGCACCTGGATCAAGGCCAGAGCATCCTCACCCAGCATTCTCCAACAAACATCAAGATGCTACTGTTAGCCGTAACCCAGACTTAGCCAGATAACTTAAACCTGTCCAGTAAGAAGGTCAGAGATATTCCTTTTGGACTGATTTGACTTTAAGTTAAAATTGTCCATCTTTTTGGGGAATACTTTGTAAAATACACCCCACAGCACACTGTTCTCCATGTTGACAGCTGGCTTTATACCGTTCCAGAATAACCGATAAACCAAGCGTGAATCAGGGAGAACGTCATAGAACATTGTGAATAGGTGGGGAAAGTTCTAGAACAGGGTGAACAAGGAGAATAATTTACATCTTGAAAGGTGGAACCTTCTAGAACAGTGTGAATTGGTGGGGAACATTCTAGAAGAGTGTGAATGGGAAAGCCTATTGTAGGGGCAACAGTCCCACCCAGATATGACAAATCAAACCAGTGTTCTGGTGTGTTGGAGAACACTGCTTCATTGTGCCCTGGGCTTTTTACTGGAATGATCTTCCCTTATTCACACTGGTCTGTTTGGATTATCAATTATTATTCAGCACTGCCAACATTAAAATGTTGTGTTTGTTGGGGAATGATGGGTCCGTGTGCTACGGGCTTATTCTGCTCCAGTGAGGGACAGAACATTCTACAGACTTCACAACAATAACACAAGAGTATGGCACACCAGCCACACACTTGGTTCTGTTGCTGCTTGTTGGGGAACGCTGGGTCGGTGTGCTTCTCAGCCACTCTTGTAAACTCTGCACATTTTTCATTTTTCTTCTTATCGACGCTTCTTACCTGGGCTTGATGATTAGCTGATGAGTTGGTTGTGTCTTAGAAGAAGGAAAAGCACAAATGTGCACAATTTAGTAACTTAGAATATGATTAGGAACTGGACATGATTGCTAATACGATTAGCAAGACCGAACATGTACGAGAGAGCGAAGAGTTTTGATTACCATTTTCCACTGAGTATTGTTGTGTTTCTGAGCCACATCTTTAATGTGTGAGGTGTTTTGACTTCCTGTAGAGTGTTGAGATTGACTGAGCAGAGCCAGTTGCAGAACTTGTATTGGATTAAACCATATGCATTTTTATTTTAGTGATTAAGATTGCCTTTTAGTTAAATAAGTGATGCATTGTCCATACACTGTTACAGAACTGTAATAAAATTTGCTCATTATTTGTGTATTTATCTTTTGATGGCATATTTAACTAGGGAGTCAAATGTCAGATACACTTGTAGGTTTTTTGTGTGTTAAAGCACAATTTGATATACACTATGTGGCCAAAAGTATGTGGACACCTGGCCATCACCTATACGAGACAGTTAGACAACCCATTCCGAAACCATGGGCGGTAATATCTATAATGTATTTGAATGCTGTAGCATTAAATTATCCTTCACTGGAACTAAGGGCCCAAACCCTTAGTTCCCAATGCTAAAGTGTGACTCACCACTCCAGCCGAAACTTGGCATCGAACATAGTAATTTTAGGCTTGTGTGCAGTTGGCCATGGAAACCTATTTCATGAAGCTCTTGAGGCAGCGTGAAACGTAGGACAAGCGTTTTTTTACACACTATACTCTTCAGCACTCGGCGTTGCTCGTAAATGCTTCCATTTCACAATAATAGCACTTACAGTTGACTGGGGCAGATCTAACGGCATAAATTTCACAAACTGACTTGTGGAAGAGTTGGCATCCTATGACAGTACCTATTTAAAGTCAGTTTAGATCTCTTCAGTATGACCCATTCTACTGCCAGTGTTTGTCCATGGCCATCTGCTTGATTTTATACACCTGTAGCAAAGGGTGTGGCTGAAACACCTGAACTTAATAAATAGGAGGTGTGTCCACATACTTTTGGCCATATAGTGGAAGTTCTGGAGTTTTCCAGGTGCAGTTTGAACATTGAACCGGGCTGCTTGCCACCAGGTCACATTTTGGTTTTGTAGCTACAGTGAAAAATCAAAGAATGGTGTGAAATTGTGTCCTGATTTTTCTTTGGGAAAAATGCTTCTACTTCCAAAATTCCTTCCTCAAAAAGCTGCTGTTGTTTTAGTACGATGTGGGGTGGGGCATCACGAGACCAATACAAAGATCATCTGGCATGCAGGAGGACACTTACTGTCATATTTATTTGCACAATTGACTTTCAAGTAGTATGACCGGGTCATTTGCACCTGCAGGCAATTTTGGGTTTAAAGGACCCGTATCTTACATTTTCCCCTGAGGTCTACTTATAACATTTGTGTTTTTTAATTATTTTTAAAACCGAAAAACAAAGTGTCCCGCTTGGCTGCACTGTATTGTGCCTCATTCAAAAAGCAGTGTGGGCTGAAACACTGCTTGTAACTGCAGTGGGTACCATTTTAAAATAAGACTACCCTTATAAAGGGTTTATGAAAGGTTTAAAATGAGCTTGTTCATGGTTATTAGTTAGGTCATAAACACTTTAAAGAGCATCAATAAGGAGTTATAACACATGAATAAAAAGGGCAAAAGTGAGCCGTTTTATCTGATAAATACGAACATTTGATTAAGCTGACAGGTTTAATGCTGAATGATGAAGATGACAAATTAAGATCAGTAAACATCAAAATCTGAGCTTTAGAGTATAAATGAATGAGGGTTCACTATTATGCAAACAACAGGTCAAGTTTGGCCCTTTTTGTGTTATGAATGCTTATTAACGATTTTCATCAGTCATCAAATCATTCATTAACCCTTTATAAAGGTCTTATTTTAAAGTGGTACCCTGCAGTGTGAATGGATGGGGCTAAACTGCTATAGACTAAATAGGCAGATATATGTAAATGTGTCTGTTTTTGTGACATCACAAATACAGTGAATTCAAAATAGGCTTATTTTGCAGCTTAGTTTCCACGTGAGGACAGTACAGTTTGAAACCTTAATGTTTAAAAACTACATCAAACCTTTAATGAAGCCTTTCGTCCTCAGTTATCTGCAATTTTGAGTGGGTACAGGTAGTTAATAACAGCATACCGCACACACCACAACTGCCCTGGACAAAAGTGCTCTAACAGCACCCACTGGTGGTAGAAACATAGCATTAAAAGTAAATGTTCTGAAGTTTATCAGTTATGATGTTTGATAACCAGTTTCTATTAAGGTGACCTGTGTGGCACCCAAGCAAACCTTTTTCATGCTTTGATGTACAAGATTTTTATACTTTGTCCACCCCTGAAAATCACTCCTCACACATCCACGTCTTTGCAAGTCACATTTTATCAAAGTGTTTTTGTAACACTGAGTACTACCTTGCAGCACAATCTTGAACAAGTGAGAATTTATTGGCCTAAAATAATACCAAAACTTTTATATATAAGCCAGACAAAGTGGGACCGTCCATCAGATGTCTCCCAAACCAGTGTGGCAGCTTAAAGTCCTCCACCTGAATATCTAAACAGGAAGGTTCCTGCAAATAACAGAGATACGGCGATGGCGAGGGACCCTCTGTCCTGAGAAAAAAGAATCTTCGTCCTTCAGGATCTCATGCGTGAATTTAAAGCGTGCTTCATCCCTGTGAGGGTGAGGAGGAGAACATTTAGAATATATAAGCAATATTTAACCAATTTCGACGGATGAGCCGAAACACAGTTTGGTGTCTGAGGTTTGCTTCTTTATACTCTTTGGAAAAGCTGGTTGGTCCTCTGTGGCTGTAGGTCAGGAAACACACTGGATTTTGTTTATCTATTAAGCACTGACTGGCCATATGCCATCGTTTATCACTTCTATGCAGACTGTGAATAACAGAAATAATCAAACTCACTCCAGTGACTGGATCACATTTCAGGTGCCGAGTTTTTACTGAACTGTAAAAATTTGCTTTTATTACAGGAAGCTCTAAAGATCTGTTTTAGCAAGGTTTTAATGTCTAAACACCTCCACGCAGCCTGCCATTTTTAATATATATTTGTTAGTTATTTGATTTTTGTATATTTTATTGTTTTTTCTTTTTTCTTATTTAATATTATTTTTATTGATTTTGACTGATTGAGTTTTGAACTGGAGCTGTGAGGCTAATATATATATAAAAATGGCCCCACCGAATGGCATCATACAAACTGCATGTCTAGAAATTACATACTTGCCTCAAACGGAGTTAAAGGGCCCATATCATGAAAAATATGATGTGAATTTTGATGTAGTATAAAATCTGAAATGAAACTGGACCTGTGGTGAGTGCAGGAGCTGATGCAGGAGGCTAGTAGTCCTCCGCGATTGACTGTATATTCACTGGTCTGATCTCATGTTCATTTTTTAACGCTAGCTTTTCATGATTCCAATAAAATCACGTCCTGACCATAATTATTTGCAGCCTGAATAATCTGTTTCACTTGCAAATGCATGATGTTAAATAAGAAAAATGCCTTCAGATTTCCAAATCACATTTCAAAACCATTCACTCACAGTGCATACAGTCCATATATGGAAACTAACAAGAAATACATCCCATTTTGAATTCATTGTTTTTGTGATGTCACAAAACCAGTCCATTCAGTCTATAGCAGTCTGTACTCAGCCATTCACATTCAAGTTATATGAAAAATTTGAAAGAGGCGCAACACAGGCAGCCAATCAAGATGCATCAGTCTTAAAGGCACAGTAACAAAAACAGCCTGTTTAATAGAGAGCAGCTGGAAATGTTGTTTTGTTCTGTCATATAATTTAACATGAAAAATATATATTTCTGGTGTCAGTTATCGCGAATAACATCACAGCCGGGATTTAGTCGCTGAACCTTGAGTGTTCTATTGCTTTAATTCTGCAGTTTTACAAAGCAAAGAAGCCCCGAACACCGTATCAAATGTGCTTTAATATTGGCAACTCCTTCCACCAGAAAAAGTAGAACCTTTTGTGTTAGCCTCTTTAATTCTAAGAGATAAAGAGATGCTGGAAAAAATGATCATTTGAAAATGAATTGTGATTGTTTTTGGTATATAAACCCTCACAAATATTGCAAGTGGACCTCAGAGGAATATTAAAAGAAAATACAAGAAAATGTAGGATTTTGGCCTTTTAAGGGATTCAAGCCTGAGCTGCTTGTTAGCTCCAGTGAAAAAGAAGACGCAAACCTCAGACACCAGACACGTCTCGGCTGATCAGCTGTGTTTTGGGTAAGGAAGAAAATGGTCACTTTATTTATTTATTTTTTTTACCAAAAAACACTTTACATAATGCAGAAATAAGACAAACTGGAAGAAGGAGAGAGGATGGTGCACTGTTTTTTGTTTTTTTACCTCAAGATGTAGAGAGAACGACGACTTAGAAGCAAATCCACCCAATCCGCTGGGTTCTCCTCTCGGACCAACCGCATGACACTGTCAGATAACAGACAGAGCCCAGCAATGGTGCTTCCGCAGAACTGCAGAGACAATAAAGAAGTATATACACTCTTAAAAAAGATGGTTCTTCAAGGGTTCTTTAGTAAAGAAAATGGTTCTATGTAGAACCATAAACACCAAAGGACCCTTGGCATGATTAAAGGGTTCTTTAGATTGATGGATAAAGTGCTGGAGATGGTTCTATATGGCACCAAAAAGGGTTCTTCTATTGTTACTATGTCAAGCTTGTAATAATGGAAGAACACTTTTGGGTGCTATATAGAACCCTTTTCAAAAAGGTTCTATGTAGAACCATCTCCAGCACATTATCCAACTATCTGAAGAAACATTTCACGATGCAAAGTCATACAAAGGACATGTTCATGGTTCTATATAGAACCATTGCTTTGCTAAAGAACCCTTGACTCTTTTTTAAGAGTGTAGATCACAACTACACCTTTAAAAATAAAGGTTCTATAATGGTTCTTGGCACAGATGTACAGTTTGAAAACTTTGAATTGGCATATAATCTTTACACTGTGGAGGAGTGCGAGGTTGTTTAAACTTCCACAAAAACAGGGTTTTCCCACTTCCACTTTTGCAAAGTAAGTATTTTGGGGAACCATCCACTGAAAGGCTCTTCTTCAAAAAACCTTTTTTGTCACTTTTATTTTAAGAGTGTAAATGACTACTAAAATCTACTTAGATTATTCGTAACAAAACATTTATGAGGACCAATGATGTCACCCTCGATACTGAAGCACTGGAACGAACCAACTCACTTTACTTATCCACTTATACTGTCACCGCCAAGGCTTACTCACTGGGGGCGTGGACCGGGATTCTCTGTAAAGCTGCTTTGTGACAACATCTGTTGTAAAAGGCACTATATAAATAAATTTGACTTGACTTGACTTGACTACTTTGAAGCCCTGCATCGATGGTTGATTCACTTTCCCAAAAACACACGACATTCAAATTGTTATTCGGCACAGAGTCACGCGATTGCTTTGGGAACTGATTTAACAGAAGCGAACCAGTGCAGGTTTAAGCCAATGCTGATCACTTATATCCTGATTTAGATGTTGTATATGAAGCCCAGAAGACTGTGAAAATAAATGTAAAAGGCTTGGAAAAGGTTGAGGTAAATAAGGTTATGTATGAGTTTGTCGGGAGATTTGCTATAAAACCAGCTGTAAAGTATCGTGAGCCTCTAAGATGATAGAGTTTTGAATCATCTAACACACCCCAGCATCATCTTTGTGTTAATAATTACCTGCAGTGCCTTGGAAACCAGTGACATGCTTTCAAATATAAAGATTTGGATTCTTATCCTAAAACATCCCCTACAGTAGACGTAAAGCTGCTGTTCATGCTTTTCACCACCAGGTGTCATTAATGTGCACTACTTTTAAAAGCCTTTGGAAAGCTTTGTTTTTGTCATTACTAATAAACACAAATAAATATTTTTTTTCCTTTTTTGCACTTTTCTTTTGTTTTCATGGTATTATTTGCATACATTTGGTTTTGTTTTTCTTTCTTCAAATATGTTATATTTTATTTAAGCTTGTAGGTCTGCGCAAATTAAGTCTGGCCCACAAAAGTATTTGCAATGGAAAGCCACACCTTTACACTGTCCACATGAGGTTTGATGTAGCCGGCCTTGTCGAGGTCCAAGACGTGCACAGGCCCCAGCAGAGGACTTCCTTCTGGAAAGGCAACGGCTCTAACACGGCCCAACAATGCAGCGCATGCACTCCCCCACTGCAACCGCTCCGTCTCTCTATAACCATGAATGGCCTGGGAAAAGAGACCAAGCAAAGGTAAAAATGACTAATAATGCAGAATATAATATTATTATAGAATTAGAATTTCATAATAATGTTCCTAGATTAAGCCTAAGTGTAAATTGGATGGTTTAATGTAAACTATGACTGGCATGCAAACTTTTTTTTGCAAAGTCTTTTAATTTAATTAAGCTTAATCCACATCTGAGAAACCGACCCATATTAGCTCAATATCAACAGCTGTTTTTAGAATCCAGAGATATAACTTTAGGTTATAATGCTGTCTAATAACAGCATCATATTGGTATTATGAAATTATAACCTATGGCGTACTGTTTAATAAAATGGTTAGCAATGAAAATTCCTCAAGCCATCTAAGAATGTTTTTTCCAGACTTCAGTTGCTAAAGTCATAATTGTGTCACGGTAATGAAAAAAAAGGAGGCGATGAGCATTAGAGACACATCTTGGAATCTTCTTGGAATACTCTTTTGACAGAAGAACATCCACACTTTTTCATGAAACCTTCCAGGTCTGGATTTGAGTGCTTTTAATTTACACAATAAAATTCCATAGCTGTGATCTATTCTCAATATAGTCCCAACATGATCAGTTTTTTTTTTTGTTTTTTTTTACTTCTAAAACCCAAATTGACACGTTTATATTACTAATTATTGCCATTATTGCTTTAGAAACACATAACATGTTTTCAAAAAAATATTCAAAGGGATAGATATGGACCGTGTAGCCTAAAACCTGCAGCATCCTCCAAGAACAGAGTAGATTTATAGCTGCAATTCCTCATTTGTCCACCAGATGTCTCTGGTGTACAACTGTTTTTCAGTCCATTTCTTTTTTTGATGAAATGTACACATTTACATATTTCAGTCTTAAAAGCAAAGCAGCTGTTTAATTCTAAGAGATAAGAAGAGTTTGGAAATGGATGTTTAATAAGGAATTATGGCTGGTTTTGATACATAAACCCAGATAAACCTCATTAGTGGACTTTAGGGTAAAAAGAATTTAAAAATTCAAGAAAATGTAAGATATGGGCCCTTTAAGGGAAAGTTTATCCAGGTGTTCTTATTTTTAATGTTTTGTTATTTTTATTTCTATCTCCTTGATCTTGATCTTTGGAAATTGTATAATTGCTCACCTAGACTACAATCAATTATTTATCCTTTGTTTTACTATTCATCATGATGGATTTATTATCGTCATATTATTGTCACGTATGGGAAAAAATATATATGTAAAATGTTATTATCAAATAGTTTTGAAAATGTATGAAAATGGCCATTTTTTTTCCTAATGTACTTTAGTATTTGGAGTACATTTGGAAAGAAACAATGCATTGTAGTTCTACAATTACAGACCGTAGTGCATCTGTTTCTCTGCATACTTTGTTACCCTGTTCTTCAATGGTCAGGACCCTCAGAGGACCACCACAGAGCAGGTATTATTTGGGTGGTGGATCATTCTCAGCACTGTAGTGACACTGATGTGGTGGTGGTGTGTGTGTGTGTTGTGCTGGTCTGAGTGGATCAGACACAGCAGTGCTGCTGGAGTTTTTAAACACCTCAGTGTCACTGCTGGACTGAGAATAGTCCACCCATCAAAAATATCCAGCCAACAGCGTCCTGTGGGCAGCGTCCTGTGTCCACTGATGAAGGACTAGAGGATGACCAACACACACTGTGCAGCAGCAGATGAGCTATCGTCTCTGACTTTACATCTACAAGGTGGACGGACAAGGTAGGAGTGTCTAATAGAGTGGACAGTGAGTGGACACAGTGTTTAAAAACTCCAGCAGCACTGCTGTGTCTGATGCACTCAGACCAGCACAACACACACTAACACACCACCACCACGTCAGTGTTACTGCAGTGCTGAGAATGATCCACCACCCAAATAGTACCTGCTCTGTGAGGGTCCAAGGGGGTCCTGACCACTGAAGAACAGGGTAAAAGGGGGCTAACAAAGTATGCAGAGAAACAGATGGACTACAGTCTGTAACTGTAGAACTACAAAGTGCACCTATATGTTAAGTGGAGCTGATAAAATGGACAATGAGCGTAGAAAGAAGGAGGAGGGTTTAATGTTATGGCTGATCAGCGTCATCAGTAACGTATGTCCAGGTTGTGAAAGCTGGTACGTACGTCATCCCAGTGGTCGAACTCATATCTCTTCTTCTTCAGTCCTGGTTCTAGCTCTTTGAGAAGGGCGTTCTCCTCTTCCTCTGTGATGAAGTTTTCTCTCACCTCGACGTGTCCCCGCACTGTCTGTAAAACAGGTACAGAGGACGCACACAGCCAGCTCTGCTCTCCTTTAACCCCCTTAATGTCCTTATTATCGTTCACAACACCGCGCAAAGGTGGACTGTCCGACACAGATCTGACCCAAACTACCGGGCCGAGCCGCGTTTTCCCCTCAAACTGTCTCAGCACTCTGAAAGCTAGCCTCATGCTTCCGTACACTCACAGAAAAACTCACTTATTCTGGTAAAAATCTGTTATTTCACATTTTCTCTTCGCTGTTCTGTAATCGCCGATATTGTCGGCGCCATATTAAAATTGCTAGGAACTGTGGGTAATGGAGTCCTTATTTACTTGGCGCCTCCGCAAGGCGCCACCTGCTGTGCTGGAGTGGGAAGATTTCTACTGAAATCAAGAGCGTTAAAGGGGAATTCCACCGATTTTTCAAAGTATGTTGTATAATTCCGTTGTCGGATGTAAACAAAGTACCGGCTCAGGTTTGTTTACAGTCAGGATGATAAGAAACAGCAACACAAATATAGCCATTTCATTTACTATCCAAAACCACCTGTGAGCCTACACGTATATTCTGGGTTTTTACACATAATGTTGATGGTAAAATAGAAGCAAATCTGAAAAAAATTAGTTTTTTTTATGGACTGTTTTGCCTCACAATGTCTTGCATGTACCCCTCCACCATGAATGGACTCCAATAAATGGGTTAACAAGACATTTTAGGCCAAAACTTTATCACAAAACTGTCGTAAAACAACATCTCAGACATCAGGCAGTGAATTCATAACCATTTCATGTGAGGGAGCTTTTAGAGGTGGACGTCTGGTTCCTATCATCACCACTGTAAATAATTCTGACTCAGTTTCTCTAGAAAGGAGTGTTTCACACCAAACCACTGTGAATGACTTTGTTTACATCTAAGCTATTAAATTATTTGAAATTTTGAAAAATTGGTGAAGTTCCCCTTGAATAGGACGTTTGTCCACATTTGTCGCAGTAACAGTGTCTGCTCTTCTGGAGAGGCTTTACATTAGATGTTGGAACGTTGCTGTGAAGATTTTGTGGCATTCAGCAACAAGAGCATTAGTGAGGTACTGATGTTGGATGATCAGTTCTGGATCACTCCAGCTCATCACTAAGGTATTAGATAGAGCTCCATCCAGAGAACCCAGTTCCACTGCTCCACAGGCCCAATGTTCCAGGGCTGTATGTCCCTCTAGCCTGCAATTGATATTAAGCATGCTGACCTTAGACTCATCCCTGCTGACAAAGGACAACATAGACCAGCATGCATTTCTTGCTGGTCTAAGCTGGTTCATGCTGGCTTATCCTGGTCTGGTGATGGTTTAGCTGGTCACGCAGCATCCAGAACACAACATATGCCAGTATTGCTGGCGTCCATGCTGTCCTATGCTGGTGTTTCTAGCAGGGATGTATTGTACCAGGCCGTCCCTTTCTATTTCTATTGGTCAGTGCTTTTTTATGAACATTACCCTGTAGAAAAAACATAAAAACCACTAAATATTTTTTTTTCGTTCCTGTTAGTTCTGTACAGTGTGTCAGCTTTTGCTGATGGGTGGATTTTTACAATGTAACGGTTTAATAGGTGACCAGTGACTGATTCTAAACGCATTTAATGGTTTTCTAATGGAATCACTGGAGTTCTACAGGAAACTAGTGGCTTCTAATTGTTACCATTAAGCCAGTTCCCATTAGAAAGCAAAACCATTAGGCTTTATACTAAATTTTGATGTTGTACATGAATAGATTAATACACATTTAGCACTCATTCTTTGGCCTAGACACAAAATTTACCCTTGCTACAAGTTGATTTTAGGATGCAGATGTTTTTAAGAGGAAAGTTAATAAAAAAAATCTGTGGTTTAAGAAAAAAAATCAGCTGATGCCAGAAACCAACAGTTTAATCAATATACAGGTAAACCAGGCTGTTATAGTATCCAGCCATAGTACAACACAAAAACAGACTGATCTTGTTTATAATGACTTTAAAAAATACACTAAAACTCTTTTTTTCTGTCTTTTTTATATCAAAATGTTCCCAATTGTAAAAACTACAATCAATTATTTCATCCTCCTTCTTTTTCCCTGAGTAAAGACCGAAGCTGAAAAGGCCTTGTCTGTTAGTCACTATGGCGACCGCCAGAGGGCGCTGTTGACTCAATCATCATCGGCATGGAAAAGAACAAAATGTATTCATTTTTAAGCACTTCTTGCGAGCTGTTCCATTACAAAGGAGTTGAGTGTGACTGTGTCCAAGGAAAACTGTAAAGACAATTATTTTTGCCCACTGTCTTAACGTGGGTTTGAAAAAACAGGTCCCAAAATATTGTTTAAACTCTACAGTAACATTTTGGTTGTTTTTTGTCTGATGATTTATTTATTATAATAGCAGACCCATATATGCACATATATCATAAAGAGTCAGGCACATATTTTAAAATATACATGCACCTATGTTCACTGCGACCCAGAAGGATAAGTAGCTTAGAAAATGTGTGTGTATGTGTGTGTGTGTGTGTGTGTGTGTGTGTGTGTCTAATATTAGGCATATTTGCATAATATATCGTTCATACATTTATGTGTGATTTGTCATTGAAAACATCCAGTACAGTCATAATTGTTACTGTTAACTGCTTGCTTTAAAACATTAAATTATTTAAATGTGTCAGGGAACAAAACTTTCATTAACTTCATGTTTACATGATTTTATTGCATAGCTTACAATTTTTTAGCTATGTAGCTATTGTACTAATTTTCACTTCATTAGGGAGCATGTGGAAGAAATAAAGAAGATAAATAAAATACTTATGTTAGATAACATGACTGTGAAGCAGTGGAATCGTATTCTGTGGAGTGACGAATCAGCTTCTCTATCTGTCAGTCTGATGGACGAGTCTAGGTTTGGCGAATGCCAGGAGAACGTTACCAGCCTGACTGTTTGAAGTTTGGTGGAGGAGGGATGATGATATAGGGTTGTTTTTCAGGGGTTGGTCTAGAACCCTTAGTTCCAGTGAAGAGAAATCTTAATGTTTCAACATCCCAAGACATTTTGGACAATTTTAAGCTTCCAACTTTGTGGGAACGGTTTAGGGAAGAACCTTTCCTGTTCCAGCATGACTGAGCCCCAGTGCACAGAGCAACATCCATAAAGGCCTGGCTGGGTGAGTTTGGTGTGGAAGAACTTGACTGGCCCTCACAGAGGCCTGAGCTCAACCCCATCAAACACCTCTGGGATGAACCAGAACAGAGATTGCATGCCAGGCCCTCTCGTCCAACATCAGTGTCTGACTTCACAAATGCCCTTATGGATGAATGGGCAAAAATTCCCACAGACTCTCTCCAATATCTTGTAGAAAGCTTCCCAGAAGAGTGGAAGCTGTTATAGCTGCAAAGGAGGACCAGCTCCATATCAATACCTGTGGTAGAACAGAATGTCATAAAATCTCTTGTTGGTGTAATGCGTAGGTGTCCCAATACTTTTGACCATACAGCGTATATCAAATATTGAAAATCTATATGTTGCCAGATATCAGATTTTTATATTGGGAAACCAGTATTCAACCACACTCAAAGTTTTTACTATTATTTGACCAATTTGAACTCTTTTTACATAGCAGTGTATCTGTGTACTAGACATGAGCGGTCAAGGAAACTTTTAGTAAACCAATCACACTCAAGTAGAACACACCAGCCAAACCCCTGATGGTGGGAGCTGGGTTTCTGTACTCTGGCCTCAAAGAACCCAAATTCAAAAATTTTCTTGAATTGAATTGTTTACCTAAGTTCCATTTATACCATTTACAATTATGTTCTGACCTCTCCTTATCCCTTAGAGTAGACTTCTGAATTTGTACATCACTCTGTTGTCGGCGCCTTGCCTATATTATGAACTTAAGGCGAACTCCAGCAGCGCTGCTGTGTCTGATCCACTAGTACCATCACAACACACACTAACACACCACCACCACGTCAGTGTTAATGCAGTGCTGAGAATGATCCACCACCCAAATAGTACCTGCTCTGTGAGGGTCCATGGGGGTCCTGACCACTGAAGAACAGGGTAAACGGGGGCTAACAAAGTATACAGAGAAACAGATGGACTACAGTCTGTAACTGTAGAACTACAAAGTGCACCTATATATTAAGTGGAGCTGATAAAATGGACAATTTCATATGACAGTAAGTCTACTAATAAACACTGTTATGTACCAAGATCAGCTACTCAGATTGTAGTCTAAAACTTCCAGAGCTTCTAAACTACCGCTTCTGATGATGTTGGTTTATCAGTGACGTTGCCAGTCTTACGATAGCTTGCACGTAGCAGTGAGTGTATTTCAGCTCTTTTTATCTCAGAGGTTAAATGCATCAGCTCTAGAACACTTCTTTGTTCACCACAGGGCATGAAATGGTGCATTAAAGGCAACTGGACATCAAAATTAGCCTTTTTTCTTTTTCCCATAACTCTCCGTCAAAACGTAAACGTTCGCTCCACCCTTAAAACGTCTTCTGAGTTTTTATTTCGTCAGCGTGCACCAGCAGGCAGGGCGAAATAATATTAACCAACAGTTTCATGTTTCACCTCCCCCACTCAGCCAGCTCAAAGACATCCACAATGGCCTTCACAATGCTGATTGGATGATGACATCTTCAACTCTGTGGTCATGACAACTGCCAAGCTATGTTGCTTTGTGCTTGTGCATGAGCTGTGACGTAGAAGTCAAGAGACCAGAAAAAAATACTGCCTATTTAATGTTCTGAGTTCCCCCCTAAACAAACGATCGCTGGAAAAGACTACTGTTGTTGCAGTGTCAGAAAGTGCATTGAGTCAGTTCGAGTGACTGACAGGTGATTCACGACAGGACGCTTAGCAGCGAATGCATGCACACACAAGCACAAACTCCACATTGACTGTTTTTCCTCATCAATTAGGCCAACTGGCTGTAATGACTGTAATCACCCTTAATTGTAATGGTCAGACAGGGCTGTTTATAGCAGTAAGAGGGCATTAGGCAGTCTGTAACTCAGAGAGATTTACAGCCGCAGCGAGCCTGAGTGCTGACACAGTACAAGGCGCTAGCAAGAGTGCTATATATCTACCCTACACTCTATAGCTCTGTGGGGTAGAAGATAGGGCAGACAGCAGGAACGACAAGATACGGCCCTGGTTTTTTACTATATAGGGAATATAACTTGGCTTGTACTGTCTATTCCGATGTGGTGAAAATATGTAAATGCCTTTCGTGATTGATCTTCATTGATTCTATGTATTAGAACTTTTTAAATTGATCTTTTATCAACTGTTAAAGTCATTAGCTAATCTGTAACATCTGTAATGAACAAAGGTAATTAGCCATCAAAGCTGTTGATGATGGAAAGAAATTGTTGCATCATGATGGTTTTTATGAAAGACAAAATGTTCTCTATAATGCTCTGCAATGTTTATTTGACCTACACAGTCATTCTGACACATTGTAATACAGGAAGTGTAGGGGGCGATGTGGCTTCTTTTGTTGCATATAAAAGGTGCTCTATACTGTTTATAATGTTCATATGATCCACACAGTCATTCTGACAACTTGTAATACAATACAGGAAGCGTAGGGGGCGATATGGCTTCTGTTGTTTTATATAAAAAGCGCTCTATAATGTTCAAATGATCCACACAGTCATTCTGAGGAGGGATGTGCCGATCTGACAATTCTGGGCCGATGCTGATATGTGATATTTTACATGTACATATCTTTACATCTTGGACATGCAAAACTGCTTTCTGTAAAGGTCCCCATTCAATGGATGCGCTGTGTTGCGCAGCATCCAAAAATACGAAACTACTGTTTTCATGAGGGCATACACACCAGGCCGATGTGCTGCGTCGACGCACCCCAGCACTCTTTGAGCATTTTACCATTACTATATTGAATTAAAGCCATGGTGAGACCACAGAAAGCCACAGTAGATCACATGTGGCCTGAAATTTACACTGAGAAAAGCAGGCAGTCTTATAGATAAACAGACAAATGCTAACGACAAGTTACTTCAGATAATGTTACAATCTTTTTCAGCTCAAAAACAGCCAGTATGTGAGGCAGTAAACTGACGCCACAGTAAGTTTGCAAAGTGATTTTCAACGTTTTATTTCAATTTATATGAGTAGAGTGTAAATATGAACTAAAACCTAGCTTTTATCAGCTCGTCCTGCCAGCATTCTGTAGTAGCGCTCTGCTACATGATGCTACTCGACGCAGGACGTCCGGTGTGCGGAGGACTTAATTCAAAATTGCTGTCTATCATCTGCATGGTTAAACTGAGACTACTCAAGGGACTCACATCAGATGTCCAAATGTTCAGGATAAGGCTAATGGGGGTCAATTGCTATCAGTGACCTTGTGAATATGAGTCACTACCAAGTTTGCGTGTAGCTCCAGCAGAGCTGCGTCAGAAAGATAACGACGACTGGGTTTGGTGTAATGTGGCTCAAAATGTTTGAGTAGCCGTGAAGCCCAGCATGCTCCACAACAGAGAATGGTTGACCATCCAGTCTAATAAATTTCTTCACTTTTGTAATAGTTGTATCTTTTTAAGTGTTTTCAAACTATTTATTTTGATTTATGAAGGAGCTGATCAACCAGCTGTGTAGCTGCAGGTTTTTCTTTTGTGCACAGTGCTGTGGGAGACATTTTAGCTGCTCTGCTAGTTGCAAAGACTGAGCTTTAGGGCTGTACGATTCCAGAAATTTCTTTTTGGGATTGAGTTCCAGCCCCACGAGACTTGGAATGATGGTGGTGGAACAGAAGAAGGCAGGACAGTCGATTAATTGAATGATGGTTGGTAGTTAATAGATTAATTGATTCTCATAATAATCATTACTTGCAGTCCTGCATGAAAGGTTAGATGGGGCACCTTTACACACACGCACACACACACATGCACACACTACTCGTCAGTTCACTGCCGGGTTGTTTTTCGTTCTCCTCTCTTCCTCCCTGAGGAGGCCTTCTCTCAGTGGATTTGATTGACAACAGCTGCTCTGAGGAACACAGGAAATCACTAGAGCTCCAAGACTGAGCATGTTAGTCATGTGACTATGTACTGCTGTATTGATTGTAATACAAGTAAAGCCCAGTGTATGATTTCACACCCACACTGAGTCGCAAATAGAGGAGACTGGACAGAGTTTTTCAACCTAATCCGTGTTTGCTGCATCTGTAGTGTATTTTCCTGTACTTAAAGTAATGTGCAAAAGTCAGAGACCTCTCTGCATGTATTTAATTACTGCTCAAAACAGCCATTTAGCACAAGATATTCATTTTTTTCAGTGTTGGGAAGGAAGCAGAACACATATGTTTACCAAAAACTACACAGAAGTCTCAACAACTAAATGTTATGTAATTTTTTCAGTATGTATTGTATCCACTGTTTACCTTTATTACAGCTTCTATTCTTTTCAGAATAGCCTCCAAAATTCACCTCCAAAGTTCAGTCTTAGAAGTTGGTTTTGCATTTTCTGCTTCTCACCACCCAAGAAACCAACACATTATGACGTTTAAACAGTCTGAGCAATTCTTTTTTGCAGTGAATTCTGATGACTTCATCTCTCTCTCTCACTCTAGCGAAGAAGTTGGCCTATTTAACTCTAGAAGATGCTTGCAACAGCGCTCGTACCAACCAGATCGTCTCATTCTGTCAGGAGACACAGAGTGGCTGGCTTATTTAGCTAAAAGTCCTACATATTTCTTATATACACTTGGGCCCAATCCCATTTCTTCTTTTTATCCCTACCCCTTGTTTTCGAGTGTCACCCTAACCCCTTGGAACTGGGTTATCCTCAAATTGAACATTGCTTCATTATTAGGCTACTAGCAGAGCTCTGTAGGCAACCCGGCCCATCTGCAGTGATAGCAAAGGAGGGTAAAGTTCAGCTCCTCACTGCTGGGCTTTAGTTACATTTAGAGCATCATATGCCTTCAAAGAGGGGGTATAAGACAATTATTTATTATCACCCACCACTAATTCTTGTTCAAATTTTCCCATTCCACCTTAAATGGTTCAGCAGTTACATTCTGGATCTTCAGGTGTCAATTACTGCTGGACTATTTAAGGTGGAACAGGAAAGTTAGCTGGCTAGCTGCTGAAACATTAGCATGCTATTAGCGATTTTTTATGCTTGTTATGAAGAAAACGACCATAATACATTGATACGACATTAAACTAAGATAATACAATGGTTATCATAATTTTCTCACATTTGTGGGTTTCTTTGGTCGCTTGTGAAGCCATCTTGCCGGTTTTCTTTTTTTCTCATAACACTCTGTTTGGAGTGTGTCTCTGAAAAACCTCCTTTTGGAGGGTGATGTAGCCCTAACGCGCAAAACAGAGGGCTAAGTGGTAGGGGCAAGGGGTGAAATGGGATTGGGACTTAATGAGGTTTGGGCGATTTTATGTACTAGAAACAGTCTTAATTATATTTGAACCACTTTATAACCTCTCTTTGTCCCTTACAATTAAACAGGCTGTGCCTCTATGACTGATACATGTAAATGAGCTCTATTCTGATTGGCCGCCCTGTATTGTGTCTCATTCTAAAAGCAGTCCAGACTGAAACACCCCTTTGACTTTTTGTTTCCATCTATCCACTGTATGAAGTATATTAGTGGTATTAACTGTGGAATGCCTGCTTTCTATCACAGCTCTGACTTGGTTTCTCTAGAGTGGAGCAATTCCCATCAAACCACTCTCAATAACTTTGCTTATAGTTTAAAATTTTACTGTGAATACTGTGTGTTGGTTTATGCAACATCATCTGCAATAACAATCAGATATTCCATGATACTAGCCCCTTTAACTTAGTAGAAGGGCTCACACACTTGCATATTTCCTAGGACACTGAATTCACATTTCCACTCATAATAATTTTCATGGCCTCTATATTAAATGGCATGCTGAAAACACAGGTACTCTATGGAATCGTATCACTGTTTCTGTTTTTGGCGTGTCTGTGTTCTCTTTTCTCTGTTTTATTATTGTTTGTGGGCTGTTATTTATGGGTAAAAGGCCGTCTGTTGGGTAGGGGCAGAAAACGACAAGCTTAGAGACAGGTGCAGTGGGGCTGAAGGCTGAATGGAGGCTTTCTTAGGAGCGGTTGGCCTGCTTTGGGGCTTTGAGTGATTCTGTGCTGTTTAAAAATGCATTGTGCTGCGCTTGCATCAGCCCAAGCGCTCTAGCAGCCTAGCGAACGGGCCACGTGGCCTTTCCCCAAATAAACTACTCCACATGAAGAGAAATGGCCCAGTTCCCCCTCCCACACGCTCATCTTATATACATACAGGATACTGACGCACAGAGCTGGCAGCATATTCACTGTTAACGTTAGCTTATTACCAAGCAATCAGTGGAGCCTGTATTATTATCATTATTATTATTACTATGGACAGGACAGCTGGTGTATACAAATATGTCCAGTTTAATAGGTACACCTCCTTTGTATATGGGCCATTCTACCAAATTAGTTTAAACTGCTGCCCACAGTAAAATTAAGTGTTCAGACCTTAGATATTCACAGTGATTATCTTATAGTCTATTTAAACCTAAGGCATTAATTGAGATCATAATAAATTAAATATATACAAAATCATAACTTATAGGGTACTTTCTATTGGGAGGTGTCTGTCCCAAACCCTAACCCCTAAATTTACACTTGTGAAAATAATACTTACATTTTTTATATATACATTTTTTTAATGTTGTTTTTAAAGATCTTCTTTATTTCTTTTAGACTTTTATCATGAGTTTGATTTTTAAATAGAAAATCTTTATCCAAAAAATGCTGTCTTCATGTCACTACCAATACCAATTAGTCAATAAGCAGAGCCTTCCTTTAGCCACGCCCCTGCATGTTAGAGTACGAAGTGAGGCTGCATCCGTGTCCCTCATGGCTACACGGTGAGCAGTTAGATCTCACTGTTTTGAAGTGGATGTGTCCCAAAGTCTGAAAATCAGTGTAGAACAACAAGAATTCTCAATGCAGAAAGAATTTTGTGTTTTGATGAAAAAACATTATGATTTTATGTCTGTACAGCTGTTCAAAGCTATGTTTACAGGTCATGTACTGGCTAGCGTTTTTGAATTATGCTCAAAATTAGTCAACATTGGCTAAAATACTGAAATTCACACTGTTATAAGTACATTTGATTGCAGATGGACATATACTCTCTGTTTCCAGGACACTGAATTGACATTATTATAATAAATCACAGTGAGCTATAATATTTGCACCTGTTAGGAATCTAGCATGCACCATTCTGTTTCATGTATGCTACCCAAAACAGAAACTAAGAAAGCTCCTGCCCCTTTGCCCTCAGACTTTACAAGTGACTTCTTGGTTGGTGTACGATAACTGTATTTTTCCACTGTATGTTGCCTCCATTATTCTTCAAGATCCATCTTAGCGAGATGAGGCTCAGCATCACCACAGGACCGGAGATGTGGGCCAGCTTGACTGCAGCCCATCTGTTGGTGCACAGTTTGTGTTAGCCTTTCTCCAATGGTCAGTTGTTGCCCACAGAGCCAATCTTGGCTGGATATTTTTGAGTGGTGGTCCACTCTCTACCTAGTTGTGACACTGACATACAAAAAACACAGCAACACTGCTGTGCCTGATACATTCGTACCAGCACCACACACTGTAACAATATCTGCTCATTGGAGGTCCTGTGGTGGTCTCCTTTCATTGATGAATGGGGTAGAGGGTTGCTGATAAATTGTGCAACATAGATGGGCTAGAGCCTGCATATGTACACTGTAAACACATGCTGTAAAATTTACAGCAAATTACTAGCAACTTAGTTTAATGCAATATTGTACTGTATTCACCTGTAATTTTAATAGACTAAATCAGGCACATACAACGAAATACAGTAATAGCTGTGAGGGACAGTTCAGTTGCTAGTATGCTTACTTACTGGCATGATATATGCATATATCACACCACATTGGGTGGTGGATCATTCTCAGCACTGCAATGACACTGATGTGGGGGTGGTGTGTTAGTGTGTGTTGCACTGGTAAGTGTGGATCAGACACAGCAGTGCTGCTGGAATTTTTAAACACCTCAGCGTCACTAAGAACGGTAGCGTCCTGTGACCATTGATGAAGGACTAGAGGATGACCAACACAAACTGTGCAGCAGCAGATGAGTGTTTAAAAACTCCAGCAGCACCACTCAGACCAGCACAACACACACTAACACACCACCACCACATCAATGTCACTGCAGTGCTGAGAATGACCCACCACCCAAATAATACCTGCTCTGTCGGGGTCCTGTGGGGGTCCTGACCATCGAAGAACAAAAAGTAGGACAACAAAGTATGCAGAGAAACAGATGGACTACAGTCTGTAATTGTAGAACTGAAAAGTGCTCCTATATGATAAGTGAAGCTGACAAAATGGACAATGAATGTCGATACAAGGAGGTGAACTTAATGAAGTGGCTGGTTGGTGTGTGTGTGTGTGTGTGTATATATCATGGAATTCTGGGATGGTTCATTTTTCAGGAAATTTTGTAGGAAGCAGTTAAGAATGGATCAATCCCCAGAATTCAAAGCAAAATAACAAAACATACCAAAACAGTATGTTGCTGTAATTTTTGTAAATTACTGTAAAATTACAGCAATGGATGACAGTGTAGAATTTCACCTATATGGTTAGTGTTTCTGATAAACTGTCCTGCTGTGAGTGATGGTACAGGCTGGGTGTTTGTAATGCTACTGTGAGAGCAGGAGGGGTTAAAGCTGGCAGAGAGAGGTTAAATAAGGAGTGCAGAACTCAGTGTATGTGCTATTTATGAATTATTCATCTTCATGATTCATTGAGTTCGGCTGCAGCAGCGCTACACAGCAACATAATCTTAGTCTTTGAACTGTTTGTGTATTCTTTATGGCCCTTAGTGTGGCAGCATTACACGCCGTCACCGAGCGAGGATTTAGTAGTGCAGCAGTTTACACTGTGAGCTTTGACTGAGTGTAAACTCGGAAAACAAGACTTTGTTTCTCTATATGTCTGTCACTCTCTTTTCTCTCTCTCTCTCTCTCTCTTTCTCTCCCTCTCTTTCTGTCTCTCTCCCTGTCTTTCAGTCCCTTCCTATGTATCTCTCTACCCACTTTCTCTCTCTTTCTGTCTCTTTCTCTGTCTGTCTCTCTCCCCTCCCTCTTTCTCTTTCTCTGATTCTTTCTCTCTCCATGTTTCTCTCTCTATCTCTCGCTCCCTCCTATGTCTTTCCCTCCTTCTCTATCTATCTCTCTCCCTCCTTCCTAGTCTCTCTCTGTTTTTCTGTCTCTCTCTCTCTCTCTCTCTCTCTCTCTCTCTCTGTAAGTAGCTGTTTTAGATTAGCACTGCATGCTGTAATGATGCGCTGGGGGAGGGGGGGTTTTATTGGTGTAAAAGGAGAGGATTTGGCATCCCGGAGCGAGTGCCTGCTGAACTCCGGCTGTGTGACAAGGCTGAACACACCAGGACACACACACACACACATACACACACCAGCATGCCTGAACATGCAACTTCACACAGCTAAAGATTCATCAGCACTACAGTGTTTTAACCCTTTCCAGTCCAGAGACATTACTGCTGTTTTACTATTAACTCATTCATGTCCAGACTGGAGTTTTTACATTTCTTTTACTACAGCGGTTCATAGAGCTCCACCGAGTGCAAATCTGAAAACAAAATCGAAACTGGTCAAACGGTCTGACTACAGTGTCCAATTTTCTTATTGTTTGTTTTTTAGTCTTTGGTCCAGTAGAGTTACTTTTTTTAAACGTTTCACATACTTTCATGCAAAATTAATGTTCTGTTAATCACAATTTGGTAATTTCTCATGAAGTGATAAAATGGGCCAACATCTCAACAAATCACT
>NW_023495588.1:105000-320000 GCF_904425465.1 Colossoma macropomum | reverse complement strand
CAGGAGCCTGTTTGCAGTTTATAATATGTAAACAATGATGTAATAATGAATCTAATCCAATGATCCAATCTAATCGTGTTGTATGTTTGCAGGCAGCTCCTATTAACATGTACAGACCAGGCAGATGTTGCTTCAGGACCATGGACAGCTCCCACTGCAACTCTCAGGGCTTCACATTTTTGCCACCTGTATTGTATCATTAGTCAAACAGTGTATTCAAATTCACTACTGTCTTTCAGGATAAGCCAAATATGAATTCTAGGTTTTTGTTCGTCGTGTAAAAGCTTTATGAAGCATATATCAATTTCAGCTGTCAACAGTGGGATATTGCCATGTTAAAGAATAGTTTAGCAAAATATCAAAATTGTTCTCACCCCTGTACGTCAAGTGTCAAGTGTAGTCAGCATGTGTGGTGTCTGAAGTTTGCTCCTGATGTCTTACACTGGAGCTAACTGGACTGATGAAGCTCCACTGAACATCTTTAGGATGATTTTGAGTGCTGAAGATTCTCTAAACACCTTTGGGATGAATTTGAGTGATGAACATTTTCTGAACACCTTCGTGATTAATTGAAGTGATAATTATCTGTTGAACACCTTTGGAATGAGTTACAGTGATGAAGCTCCATTGAGCATCTTATGTGATTGAGTGAAGCTCCTTTGAACACCTTTGGCATTAATAAGAGTGATGAAGCTCTGTTGAACACCTTTGGAATGAGTCGGAGTAATGATGCTCCTTTGAACACCTTTGGAATAAGTTGGAGTGACGATGCTCCTTTGATCACCTTTGGAATGAGTTGGAGTGATGAAGATCCACAAAACACCTTGGGGATGTGTTAGAGTGATGAAGCTCCTTTAAACACCTTTTGGAATAAGTTGGAGTGATGAAGATCCTTTGAACATCTTTGGGATGATGTGGAGTGATGAAAATCCTTTGAACACCTTTGGGATGATGTGGAGTGATGAAGATCCACAAAACACCTTTGGGATGAGTTGGAGTGATTAAGGTCCTTTGAACACCTTTGGGATGATGTGGTGTGATGAAGATCCAATGAACACCTTTGGAATAAGTTGGAGTGATGAATCTCCTTTGAACACCTTTGGGATGAGTTGGAGAGATGAAGCTCCTTTGACCACCTTTGGGATGCGTTGGAGTGATGAAGCTCCTTTGACCACCCTTGGGATGAGATGGGATGATGAGGCTCCACAGAAAACTTTTGGGATGAGTTCCAGTGTCATCAGTGGTGTAGACTAAACAACCACCATCAACCTTACCTCACTAATGCCATCATGACTGAATCAAATCGCAGCAACAGTGTTCAAACATTAAAAATAAAAGTTTATGAATGGTTCTTGGCTTAGAGGAACAGTTCTAGAAAGCACTGTTAACTGGTACATTATACCAATATATATTATGTGGAGGTTCTTTAAACTTTATTTCTTTGAAGGTTATTCACATGTGTATTACAACCAGCTTTTAGGGAATTAAGGCAAGAACCATTTTTATTTTTAAGAGTACAGCTGAAAGCCTTTCCAGCTGAGTAGGGCCTCTTAGTGTTACAAAGGTGGACCAGCATCCTATTAATATCCTTGATTTTGGAGGAAATGTTGGGTAAACAGTTTTCTGAATACTGTTGAAAATACCATGGACTCTGAGGTGGAACAAATCTGTTGATTTGTAGGCAGAGGTGTCCTAAAATACACCATCACTCTTCAGATAACTGTATCATGAAGACGTTCTGTCATTCAGCATTTCGGTACACAGTCAGTCAATGAGACACATTTTCAGAATGGAATTAGTCAGCATTGGTGGACAGAGAGAGAGAGAGAGAGAGAGAGAGAGAGAGAGAGAGACACTGATGGGAAATCTCCATCCATTAATTCCGTGTCTGCTACTAAGAATAGCACGTCGCAGCAACTGAAAAAAGCAACACACTGTTAATACACTGTGCTGCTGGTTTGCTTGATACCTTGTCCAGAAACAAACAGCCCACCCTTATTTATTTAATTTCCAGTCAAAACAGCCATTAAGTACAAGTTATTCATTTTTCAACAATGGGAAACACAGCAAAAAACATATTTAATAGAAAATCCCAACAGAAAATTCTCAGCAACTAAATACATCAATTTTTTGTGTCCACACTTTACCTTTATTACAGCTTCCATTCTTTTCAGGAGACTCACTTTCAGTTTCTTAAAGAAATCTGCAGACACACCTCCAAACTTCAGTCTAGGCTACGTTCACATTATCAGGTTAAAGTGGCACAAATCAGATTTTTTGCCCTAATGTGACTCAGATCTGATGTTTTTAGAGCTGTGTGGACACCAAATCTGATCTTTTCAAATCCGACCTGAGCCACTTTTATATGTGGTCCTAGACCAGATATGTGTCCAATTTGTGGCCATGCGACCTTAATGTGACGCTCAGATCGGAATACATGTGCTTTTTTTCCACTGCACGTGTGCCATCATTCAGCGCTACCATGGCAGCAGCGCTGAACAGAAGTTAAAGCCTGTAAACGGTGGAAAAGCAGCTCATCTCACCTTTTTCTCCATCATCTCGCACTAATAATGAAGCTGAGAGCTGATCAGAGTTAATTGTCTTCTCAGCGAAGCTCGTTCTGCTCGTTAGTTTGTGCTGATGATGCACGTGATTCATTCACGTGACATTACTGAGTAGGATGAGTTCATGCGGGTCATTTCAGGATGCTGGTTCGTTCACATTAATGACGGATTCGAATCACTTACCTAAACGAGTGTGAACCATCCTGTCAGAGAGATCGGATTTGAGCAAAAAATCGGATTTGAGCAACAAGGCTTGTAATGTGAACATAGCCTTAGATGCTGATTTTGTACTTTCTGTTGCTCACAATCCAAATAATCCCAAACACATTCAGTGATGTTGAGGTCTGGACTCTGGGGTGGTCAGTCCATTGTTCAGCTTCAGCTTGTGTCCGTCTCCTTTTCTCAGTGAGGTTCTTCTAGAACAGTTACACATCCTTTCAGACCCATAGCGCTGAGTCGTCTTCTCACAGTGGAAGGATGGACAGAAACACCTGTGGATGTTTTCAGATCTGAAGCAGCTTGATTTTCTCCTCTCTCTCAAAGACGAAAGCTTTAAGTGCTGTTTATCTGATAGGGGGCAGTTTTGGTGTCTATCAGGTCTTACAGGTGGTTGTTAGGAGTCTCATTTTCTCTGGAGCTTTTAATCATTTTTTAAACTCCAGTTTTGGAAACTCCTTTTTTTTCACTTCTGTCTAAAGAAAACTGATTTACCAACGTTCCTCTCTTACACCAAATGTAGCTGAACAGTCAAGACATGCTTGTTGTCTTAAATATGCTTCTTTAGTTTTTGCATTGGATTTACAAGGCTTAAAAAAGATGGTTCGTCAAGGGTTCTTTAGTAAAGACAACAGTTCTATATAGAACCATGGACATACAAGAACCATTTGCATGCTTAAAGGGTTCTTTACATCATTAAACAGGTCTTCAGATTGATGGAGAATGTGTTGTGTATGCTTCGATATAGAATATTTTGAAGATTTCTGTGTAGCACCAAAAAGGATTCTTCTATTGTATTATTACAATCTTGATTTTGTAACCATAGCAGAACCCTTTTAGTGCTATACACTCTCAGCAAAAAGGTACAAAACTGTCACTGTCAACTCTTGTCACGGGGTGGGACCCTGAAGGGTGCATCTCAGTACCTTCAGTCAGGGAACATAACTGTACCATAATCCACTGAAATCATATTGTCTAAGCTGTACTGACTCCACACACCCTGTCTCGTCTCCAGGCTTTTTATTTTATTGTTCTGTTTTAAAACATTCGGTTATGAGCCAAACGGTCAAGATGGCACTTTGTGGCATATATAGTGACCCAAAATGTGCCCTATCAAATGGTTGAGCAGAACATTAAAGGGTTACGGTTCACAATTGGACCTTAAAACCACTGTTGTACCTTTGAGGGCACGTTAACATTGTACCTTGATGAATGAAAAATTTTCCTGCACAGAACCTTCATTTCTAACACTGTGTAGAACCATATATAACACATTGTCCATTATTCTGAAGAACCAATCCACCATGCAAAGAACCCTTTAAGCATGAAATAGTTCTATATAGAGCTATGTTATTGCATTTTGCTAAAGAACCCTTGAAGAACCATCTTTTTAAAGAGTGTAAAATGAAATATTTCACATCAAGCCTCTCTGAATTTGTTTACACCTCAGTAATAAAACCCAGTGAAAACCCACTTTAAGGTGGAATGGACACTAACTGGACCCGGTCGTGCTTTTTTTTTCCACTTTTGGAGCGGGGAGGGGGGCGCGGGTGGTCCAGAAAGGCAGGTGGGGTTACCCTACGTCGAAGGTGGCGTGTGTGGGGTGTGTGTATGTGCGTGAGGATCCTCGAATCGGCGTCGCTCGCGCGCGTCACGTGCACCAAAGCGTCGGATTCGGGCACGGCGCTCAGATCCCTTCGCTGCCTTCACTGGACTCGGACCTGACCAGCGTTCTCCTCCTCCTCCTTCTCATCTTCTTCTTCTTCTTCCTTTTCGCGCGATGAGGGGCGCCGTGTGAGGAGCGCGAGGAGGAGAGAGAGAGAGAGAGAGAGAGGGAGAGCACAGACGGGCCAAACGAAACTAAAGGTGCGCCCGTGCACGCGGCACGAAAGCGAAGGGGAAGCGGGGAGGACGCGAAGACGCACGCCCGCGCGCACGCACGCACGCACATACGCACATACGCACGCGCGCGCTAGCTAGCAGCTCCGGTGTACGGGGAGGTGGGGGGGGAGCGCGAGCTGCTGCTGCTGCTGCTATGGGAGGCCAGAGCACCTTCGACACCTCCGGAATGGCGCCGCGCCGGTGAGGAGAACAAGATACGAACAGAAGAACGAACAGAAACGCGGCCGAATATGTTCCTCTTCGAGCTCAGTCAGAGAGGTGTTTATTTTTCTATCGCATCCGTCCATCTCCGGAGGAAGGGGGCTGACGCGGGGCGCGCGCGGAAGGCACAGCATCCACACCGTACCCAACATTGCGGATGTTTCGGGGAAATAAATAAATAAATATATATTTTTTTCCCCTTTTCATTTTTTCTTGGATTGAAGAAAAAGAACACGGAGCGTGCGCGAGCATAAAAATGTTTAGTTGAAAAAAAAAAACAAAGCTCAACATCAAGGATTGATTGATCTTTGTAATTGATTTTTGGTCCTCATCGTAAAAAAGATGGTGTGAAAGGAAACGTGCACCCCGTGGATGGTCAGAAATTGATTTGCTATAGGGAGAAAAGAGAGTGAGTGAGAGAGAGAGAGGGAGAGAGATCGTGGAGGAGCGTTAAGATGGAGCTGGAAACGTGAAGAAGAATAAGGAGAAGGACCTGCTGTAGGATGAATGGTGGGAATCATGCTGGGACACGATGCGCTGAGGTGAGGACGAGTGACTGGGTGTGTTGTTAGCGCGAGCCAAGGGACACGAGAATCACGCGCTTTTCTTTTTTGGACATATTTTGTGTGTGTGTGTTTTTTAACGTTATGGAGACGTGAACGCGCCCCCTCCCCTTCCCCCCTCCATCAATAACGGGAATGTGATGTGGTTGTGGTGGCGCGGCGGAGCCTCTTTCTTCTTCTTCTTCTCCTCCTCCTTCTCCTCCTCCTCCTTCTTCTTCTTTTTCTTCTTCTTTTTGGCCTCTCCTCCTCTCGCGCACTGCTCGGAATGGCGCGCTTCACGGACGAGCTGCCGTCCCGCTACGGCGGCGCGGGGGCGGCGGCGCGCATGCGCACGCGCACGGCCACGCGCATGGCCACGGGCACGGGCACGCGCAAGGTGGTCCCGCGCGCGGCGGCGTCGGCGGAAGTGGCGCCGGAAGGCAAGGAGGCCCTCCTGGAGCCCACCGGGTCTACAAGCAGTCCATGGCCCAGCGCGCCCGGACCATGGCCCTGTACAACCCCATCCCGGTCCGGCAGAACTGCTTCACCGTCAACCGCTCGCTGTTCATCTTCAGCGAGGACAACTTCGTGAGGAAGTACGCCAAAAAGATCACCGAGTGGCCATATCCTTTCCAAACTAGAGCCCCTAAAAGACCGGCACAGAGGCTGCCGTCCACTTGGGTATGAGATGTCTCAAATCACCTACACCGGGTTTGTCTTAATACCTAGTGAGCTCCCTTGTTCCCTTGATCCCTATGTCTAGGTAGGCAGCATTTTATCGCCAATGCCACTCGTTGCCTGCACTTGTCCAATTAGGCCTATTCATCTCACTAGGCGGCGTCATTAAAGCAACGCCGTCTGGCAGTTATTTCCAGCCATACGAGAACAGACTCTGATCTCTTTGAATGTGGAGAGACCAAACTACTGGGAATTGAAGGTCAAATTACAGTTTCAAAAACTTTTTGAAATCACTGATAAAATCTGACAATTACTTCATACATCGTTTGTAGCGTTTGGCTTAGTAACATACAAATAAAAGTGCAGGTGTTAGGAAAGGGGGTTTCTCCGCTTGCGGTATAACCAGCAAGTCGATGGGCTGTTTTTCTTGAAGGCCGAGACTTTAACAGACGCCATGTTGAGTATTATGAGCTTTCCCATTCATATTTCAACCAGTGGCTGGTCTCCTCCTTTATAACATCTCTGGGCTAGCTAAGTTTCTAGCTAGCTAGCTATAGAGAAGTGCTATGTATGCTAGAGTGACCATATTTTGTTTTTCGAAAAAGAGGACACTGGGGACAGGAGGGGCGGCATGGGGCAGACTGTAGAAGGCAAATGTTAATGTGAAAAGCAAAGCCAAAATTGGGTTATTTTAGGCAATTTAGAAAAGCCGGCCAGACACATTTTTTAGGTTTGAAAAAGAGGATGTGTCCTAGAAAAAGGTCATTCTAAAGTATGCTTGTAATCAATCATCCAAGACTTCAGGCTAGCTAATGTTAACCCCAACTAATGATGTTAAACAAGCAGATTGTAACAACCTAGCACCATCTAGCAAAGCTAGCTAAATGAGGGGGCCAAACAACAGCGTGAGGCAACAGAGCTAGCTAGAGTGCTAATCTACTAATGCTTTCATGTAGCAAAAGCTGTGGATTAACAATGACATACTAAAAAATCAACTAAAACAGATACATTAGTTAAAATGTCGTACATCTAAAAATACAGGCGTGTCCGTATCTTGAATTACATCTTTCAGAAAATCTTGTCATTTCACTGTGTTGAGATGTTTCCTTATCAAATGAGATCCTATATGTGAAATAAGATTCATTAGCATTTAGCTAAGGGAGGAACTGTGACACATTTTGCGTCAGTAGATGATTATAAAGCTGGCTGTGTAGAGCTCAGTGGGTATTGAGATGTAGCCACTATGTGCTTCATGCTGTCCAGATGTGAGTGCTGGCTGCAGGGTATGAGTGTGATTCCTGATGGATGTGGTGCTGGGTGCGAATGAAGCAGCAGCACTGTGGGTTTATCAGTCGCAACCTACATGGCTGTAAAAGGCTGGGTATAACATGTTTCTTTGCAGTTTCCAGTTTGCGTGAGCTAGAATTTGTGCATCTTTGAGAAACATATGCATTTGTTATTTGAGAAACTGTATTTATGGGCTTGCATTTGGCTCTTTGTGGGGATGTGTGAAAGCATGAAAATGCGGTTCACTCCCCAGTCAACACACTCTATATAACGGAGAGCTTATTTTGAATTAATCGATTTTCTGATGTCATGAATGCATTTCCATATATCTGCTTATTCAGCTTACAAGAGTTTGGCCCCGCCTATTCATGTCGAAGTTATAAGGAGTGTTTCAGCCCGGACTGCTTGTTGAATGAGGCACAATACCGAGCAGCCAGTCAGGACAGAGGGAATTTGCATGTATATGTCTCAAAGGCGCGGTAACAAAAACAGCCTGTTTAATTCTAGGGAGGTTCAGAAATGGTCATACAAAAATGAATTATGATCACTTTTTTTTACAAAACCCCAAATAAATGGTATAAATGGACCTCAGGGAAAAGTAGTAAATGTAGAATTATAAAAAATGTGGAATATGAGCCCTTTTTTAAATAAAAAAGAAAGAATTAAGGTTACACTCTCATAAAAAAGTCCTACATAGCACCAACAAAGGTCCCACGACTTGTAACTACAGCAGAATCCCTTTTGCTTTGTTATGAAGACATTTTTATTGGGTTCTTTAAAGAAACATATACAGATTCTCTATTCAAGTGGTTCTTTGAGTTGTCATGATTCTATATAAAACCACTGTCTTTGCTAAGAATCTTTGAAGAGCCCCTTTCTTTAATGGTGTAGGGTTTAGGTGGCAGAGATGTATATTTCGCAACAGTAGAACAGAGATAAGAATACAACTTGCATGTTTCTGCATGTTTGTGAGTATATATGTGCTTTATTGCTTGTGTAAGTCTGCATAGGACTGGGCAACATGACAATATTTATCGTTATCATGATAAATTATGTAACAGTATGTCGCAACATGCTTTTCTGAGCATATCATGGATATTGCCAGTGCTTGAAAACACTTCTTAAATGCATGTCATTACAAAGAAAATGGCACAATATCAGATGTCAGAAAATATATATATATAGTGAAAACTTCTTGAATTATCATGATATGACCTCCATCTGTGCATATAAATGGCTGTATTTCTGCTTTATTGTGTATGCCAATGGGCCGATGTCTGTATTTTTAATGTTCGTATCCGGCAATGCTGATGCATAAACATTTATAAAATGTAGAAGCTAGCATTACTGAGAAATGTAACATTTTAGATCTGTGCCTGGTGACGGTTAACCAAGCTACTGTGGTAACAGGCCCCAGAAAAAAATCATTTGCCGCCAGTTTGAAAACCTATCGTTCGTTTATTGATTTATTTAATGCAAATCATAGGAAAATTCCAACATGTAAACATAACTGAACTTTAAAACATTGAGTTGATCGGTATTCTACATTAATACCACATTTATCATATATAACTTAGATGAGAATGTTCTGTAAACTCAGCTGTTGAGCTAGGCTGGTTGAAGGCCCTAAGTACTGCAGGCAGGTACCAGTAAAATCATGTCTCAGCTCTCATTCATCAGGTGAAACAGGCTGTTTTAAAAGGCCTCGGGTGAAAGTGTTTTAGAGAACAATGTGCCAGACTAAGCTAACCGGCCTCAAATGGCAAAGTTTGTGTATTTGTGTATGTGTATTTTTCAGCAAGTAATCCGGCATTACCTGAACATTCCGCATTTCTGTAATAATATAAATACATCATTAAAAACAGGTTTTAAATATCGTTCCAATATAAACATCTGTCCCATTTTTTTTAAGAAAATATCTTCCTTTGCTGAAATGATAACAATATCATTGCACCCCTACTTATAAAAAAGCTAAATCGTATCGTCAAAAATATACCCTAAAGGAAAAGCAGTTAGCAGTTAGCCTGCTAATTACAAGAGGGATGGGTTTGGTCACACAAATGGTGCCTGGTTTGTGTGTGTGTGTGTGTATCTGCGCCTATGCATGTAACACATTACGCTTCGGCGCTCTGTGCTGCTTCTCTGCTTTGCCTTGCTGATGTCAGCAAGTGCAATCTGTAACTCAGGTCGAAAACGGAGAAGGAGGGAGGAGAATGGAGGAGAGGAGCGAAAAAAGGAGGGGGAGTGGGGGAGCAGGCTGCAGCCACCATTTCCTCTCTCTTTCTTTCTTCCTTTCTCTTTTTTATATTCCGTAGAGAAAGAGGGGCAGAACATGTTTTTTTTTTGCATCGCTTGGTCCTTCCTGCTTTTAAAGGACAGAGGGGTTATTTAACACTGCAGGGGGATACAGGCCTTTATGTTTCATGCGTATTACTTCTTTTTTTCAATCATATACCCATTTGTATTTTTGTGCTATTTTGCGCTTTTTGGTGTGCGAGTGTTGTGTATGGCATTCTTTACAGTGACAACATGAGGCATCTGTGAGGTACATGTACAAGCTGCTGCAGATTTCATGTGTTTCACATGTGACTACGCAATATGATCTACATAGAGAGAAAAAAGACGCACAGGGATGCAAATTTTGGCAAAGTCTTCTGACCGATAACTGGGCGCATTATTTAGGCTGCAATCATGGATGTAATATCAGGTACAAAACAAATAGTTTAGATTCAGAAAGCTGACTGGCTGAGAAACGTTTGGAGCTGCTAGAAAGTACCTGATATACGTACTTGAAGCACACACAACAGAATTTTGTATTAATGCACTTAGATATTCAAAAGTGTTTCTTGTATAGACCGTGGAAAGTAGAACTGAGAGGTGGGTCCAAGTATAGGCGTAAACAGCCTGAAACCATAGTAAGCCTTCTTAAACATGCTTTATGTAAGAACCTGCTTCTGTTTAAACTGAGGGGCTGACAGCTGTGTTCACGATTAAATAATGAAAAAAACAAAAAAATGATGAGATGACTGGAATATACAATAATTGGCTGACATTCTAAAGTTATTTACCACTCATTGCTAGCCTGAGTTAAAACAAGCACAATTACAATGAGCTAACTAAGGATTTCTTCGCAGGGCCACGTATCACTTTCTCTTGGACAACATGGATGCAATAGTTGTCTGTCTGATCTGCAGTTGCTTTTGATATGGTACATTGTTGTAGCTGTGTAGTTTTGTCTTCTCAAAAAGTGTTCCTGAACACTACTGTTTTTTTGCTGCATGATTAATTTTTAGTAGGTCAGTTGCCAACCGATTGCCTATTAGGGATGTGCATTACAACTAATTTGGTATACGAGTATCCAAAACAGTTACACCAAAAATGAAAAAAAAAAACAAAGAAGGGATTTTGGCTAAAACGAATGTAGAGCAGCGCTTACCTTTTTAAGTCAGTGCACTAGTGTTGCACAAAACTTCATCAAAGAAATCACTTCATCAACACAAAAGTCCTTGCAGGGAAGTCTGTTTACTCGGCAGGCATCTTTATAACACCACTGGACAGTTATTTCCATCCATACAAGACCAGGCTCCGATCTCTCTTTGAATGGGGAGAGACCTAAATACTCAAAACCAAAGGGTCAAATTACTGTTTAAAAAAAAAGTTTGAAAAAACTTTTGTTGCTCCGTGCTTCCGTAGATCTCCACAACGAGGAGAGTCTTTCCCTGCTAGCACCACAGTATCATCGATCCTTTTCCACTTCCGGAGAAGCCAGCTGATTGGCTGTTTTTATTGGAGGGCAGGATTTTAAAGGCAGGACATGTTGAGTGTTACGAGTGTTGAGTGTTATGAGCTTTCCCTTTGATATTTTAACGAGTGACCAGGCTCTTCATTTGTAATGTTTCTGGCATCATACACAGAAATACATTTCAAAACATGCTTTATTATTCAAAAATATCTGAGGAAAATCAGTAAATGAGCAACGTCAGATGAGCTAATGAGCTAAAACTACAGCTAACTACTGCGACACTGGATGCTAATAGAGACTTGACGACTCCTACAGGTGTTTTTTTCCTCTTCACTGGACAGCATTTTGACCTGAAACACTTTCCTTTTCAAACCCGGAATTAATGGTGGACAAATGATGCTTAACATTTAAAAATCATAATATTCAGTTTGTTGGGTTTTAGGTTGCGAACTACCTCATTTCTTGTACATCACTTTACTTTACCATCTGGCTAGTTAGCATGCTATAGGCTACATGGCTAACAACAACAAGAAGAAAGGCATTTCACCACGGTTCTACACCAAGTTTATAGCCAGACAGAGCAATTACTCCCAAATGTTATGTAGTTAAGCTTAAACTTTTACAAAAAGCTTTGCGTGTTTGCATGGCTAGCCGAATAGCTTACTAAAGCTAACCTGCTGAGGGTGAGCGATTCCGTTTGAATAATCCTCAGTGTCCCCTTCTCCCCTTCTGCCACAAGTGAGCTGAAGCGGGCAAGGCCAAGTTAAAACATAATAGTGATTTCAGTATTTAAATACTTGCACCTTGACCGATTAACCGAGTACCTGCGCACATCCCTATTGCCTATAGTGCCCTCAAGCTTACAATTCAAAAACGTTCCCCAACATTTAAACCTGCCTATTCAAATAGGAACTGCTGATTACTTGAAACAAAATAAAATTAAGTAAACATTTTTGATAGCACTTCTTGAATAATTAAAGGTTAATCAGGTAATCACTTACATCTCTACACACAAGGCATTTCAGTGTGTACTATTATTCATATATGGATATTTAAATAAAAGAGAATGGACGTCAGGTTGTCCTGACATACAGTTAAGATGAAATCTTCATGATCCTGGGCTTTCTTTCACTTTTAATATGTAGATGTTCTGGACTATTTCTCATAACTAATCGCATTAAAATTGTGGTCTCGAGTGCAGTCACCATAGACGTTGTGCCAAATGACCTCAAACACTCTGTGGTATGTTAGTCCACAGATGGAAAACAAGAGAAATAACATCATGAGCTGTGGCAATTGCACAGGGGCCCAAAGCACCTTAATGACTTTCTTGGGCCCTTTATGTCGCTACTTAAGCAATCTCACACTCAAGGCTCATAGTACACTATTAGCTCACATTAAAGAATCTGCTTGGTTGAGACATAGCAATAGCAAGTAAACAAGCAACAAACATTAATTTTCTTCTTCATTGAAGGCCATTTTCCATTGGGGCACGCATTCATTTTTTGCACTGGGGCCCATAAGACCCACCACAGATCATTAATAAATTTAAAAATGACCACTTCTCATGAAGAGAGATAAAGTTTGTCCTAAAAATCTGTCCACACGTGTTGGTGAAAAAGGATCCAGCTCCTATGCGTGGGACTTGGACTTGGTGGGCTTCAAGCAGAACAGTGAGCAAGTAACAGTTTGTGGTAGCAGCAGAATCTCCATTTTTGATTTCACATTCAGTTTCCCTGCCAAAAAGGATAAAAAGGATAGATTTTATGTCCAAATATCTTTGTACTTTGCATAAAATCTGCACTATGATTTAATGCTTTGTGTGTAAGAGATTTTTTAAAAGAAATATACTTTCATAGCATATGTTGCACTATGTATTGCTGAAAAAGTGTTTCCTCCTGATTTTAATATCACAAAAAGAAATGATCAGGACTCATTCATATTTGTTTTTTTCTGGTTAGTATTTTACCTTTTATACTTGGATATTTATAGGCTTCTTTCTGTATAAGAATCCATCCTATATTGGACTCCTGTCCTTTAAGGACCAGAGAGAAGTGTCTTTTAATTAAAGGAATACTTCAGGAAAAAAATCTAATTTTCACTTACCTCAAATCATGTCCAAATTTTGCTTCTTTAGTTTAGAACTGGAGCTGCGAGTCAAATGTTGTTAACAAACACTAGAACTGAACAGTCACCCAAATATCCCAAATCGTTTCTGTAAAAATACCGTAAAAAATTCTGTAAATATCACCAAAACTTCTCTCAACCCACTGAAACCGCATCCAGACTGTCATTAAGGTTGCACAGACTTGTCAGTGTGGTTCTACAAATAGCCTTGTTAAAGCAAAATGCTTTTTATGGACAAGAGTGAAGCTAAACTCGATCAATAGAATGAGCTGCTAATTCTGTTAATGAGTAAGAAGGCTCATGTTTCCTGACATGGGGAGGTATGTGATGTAAAATGTTAATGTGTGAAGCCTTACCTTGCAATGGCAGTATCAAAAATAAATACCACTGGGTTTGCAGCATGGGCCCAACATACGCTACAACCCCTAGACCTATAAAGAGGCCGGATCCTAGATTTTTCTTCCATATCTTTTTCCCTGAGGTCCACTTATGGGTTTATGTACCAAAAGCAGTCATAATTCATTTTTACATGACCATTTTCCAATCTCTCTGTATCCTTTAGATTGAACGGGCTGTTATGTTACTGTGCCTTTAAGACTGGTCTTTATTCTGATTGACTGCCCTGTGTTGTGTTTTGTTCAAATAGCAGTCTGGAATGAACCATTTCTTATGACGTCAATGTTAATAGTTGGGGCTAAACTGCTGTAGGCTCAATAGACACATGTATGTATGTTTTTATGACATCATAAAATGCATTAATTTCTTAGTTTGCATATGGGGGCTGGGGAGTGGAAACTCTTTCTTTAAAAAAAACCCAGGAAAATTTAGTTTTCTATCATATGGGCCCTTTAAATGCAGCTTATATAAATTTCATCTGTGAGTCCTTTGCCTGTAGCCCAGGGGAACCATGGGTTTCGTTTTTGAGCCTGGCTCTTCTCAAGGTTTCTTTCCCTTGCCATCTCAGGGCATTGCTGTTGCTTTCAGCTTGTTCATTAGTGGGGATGTTGAGAATGTTTTCATCGAAAATGTATATTTTTAAGTTTACCAAAGTGGGAGCATAATGGGGCATTTCAAAAAGTGTTGGGGACAGTCTGGGGCAGTTCAGAAATGCATAGGTTGTGAAAGTATTCTTAAAAATTACAGAAGCCTGTCTACAACCTAGAGGAAAAGCCTGTCTAGCCAGTCCATTCCTTAACATCGATACCTAATCTGATAATGCCCATAGTAGACTTGTCAGTCACCAAGATGCAGTTTCGATTGATTTCGTCATTGGAGATTGAAAGGCTTTATCCTAAAGCTGGTTAAAGGGGAACTCCACCAATATTTTAAAAATTCTACACAATTAAATGGTTGAGATATAAACGAAGTCATTCAGAGTGGTTTGATGTGTAATGCTCCATTCTAGAAAAACTTGCTGAGTCAGAATTGTTCACAGTGGTGGTGATAGGAACCAGACGTCAGAAGAGTTTAATGCACCTGAAAGCTCCCTCAGAGAAAATTATTACATGAAGTGGCTAGATACGCACTGCCTGATGTTAGACACATTGTTTCAAGATAGTTTTGTGATAAAGGAGTAACTTAAAATGTATTTTAATCCATTTATTTTAATCCATTCATGGTGGAGGGGTACAAGCAGGGTGTTGTGAGGCAAATATTTACCAGTGAAAACATTTTATTTTCAGATTTATGACTATTTTGCCATCATCAACATTCCATATACATCTCATAAGACATGTAGGTCCACTGGTGGTTTTGGATAGTACATAAAATGGCTATATTTGTGTTGCAGTCATGGTGACCCCTGGTTCCTGTCACCACCACTGTAAAGAAATATGAGTCTCTATAATGAACCATTTCACATCAAATCACTCTGAATGACTGTTTCCATCTCCAGGACTAATTTATTCAGAAATTTTGAAAAATTGGTGGAATCCCCCTTTTAAGATTTTTTTATGTGATTGAATCCAGCATCACTCTCTGCCGCTCTGCTGCAGCCCGCGTGCGCACAGTCGTGCTCTGATTTAAAATTCAAATTTTAACGGAAAATTTAGCTAACGGATCAGCCTTTAGCCCAGCGGTCGTTTAAAACGCGACTGGTGAGTACAATAGTTTAGTTTATTATGCTTAGAATCAATATATTAAATATCATCTACGTATTATAATCGTTATTATTGTGAATAGAGTTACGGTATATCCTAATTAAGTACGTTTAAGCGAGTTTGAACTTAAGCTAATTTAAAATGACCGTGGTCACCTAACGTTAGGTTAACTTTAGGAAACTCATCATTAGCCTGTCAGGATAACTAGCCAGCTGTTCAGCCTCTGTTTTACAGTAAGGCAGATAAAAGCTGGTAGCTACTTTCCTTTAGGTGTTGGAGGCAGAGAGCTGTTAGAGCGAGTAAATGTCAGAGAATGAGTGGTATGGTAGTTAACGTAAGAGCACGGTATTCCGTACACTTGCAGATATTTCTGTCTGTGTAATAAAAACCACTTTCTTGACATTTGTCAAAGATACATCTGAGACATTATCATATATCCCTTTTTCCATCAAATCGGTTGGAAAGACCATCTAAGCTGGGTTTGAACATCAAATCTATGCGAATAGTGACCGACCCCCCAGCGCCACGGTGGGGAAACCCACGGATGCGAATGTGAATGGGGTGGGGAAACTTTCACGGCCAGTTAAAATGCATTGTAGCACGTTTAAACATCATATTTAACACTAAAACGAATATTAAACAGTGGATCATCACCATGAAACACAGTATGTTTAGTACTGAGTTGTTAATCTGAGTTCACACCGTCAGCTAAGTTACCGTAGCAGACTCCTTTCAGGTGCGCAGCTTCATACCACTGACTCACTTTACCGGGCTTTTTTTCATGGTAGCCTCATTCATTGCACATATTGTTTATATTAATTCAGTTTTATAATCAGTATAATCAGTTAATGTTTGTTTTTATGCAATTAGATTTCATAAAACTTCATATAAAATGCAGGGAAAACCGCTCCCTCTGTGGAAGCTGCTGTACGGAATACTGACGGCACAAACCGTTGACACAGATGACGCTTTTTTTTTCATTTCTTTAAAAGTATTGGTCCAAATGTGACCAATCAAAGTGCATATTGGTTGCTAGGCAGATTTTGCAGAGTCCAACCAATCATTAAATCGTGTATGACTTCGGGTATTTCCGTGTTGTGTTCGCTTGTGTCTGTTGTTATAACAAGCATGAAACGTTAGCCTGCTGTCTGTTTTTGGAAACGATTTCTAATTTAGCTTTCAACATTTTAGTTTGAAAGTGAGTCGTTGTTGTCATTATTTTATAGACAGTAGATTAATGCGGGCGCATATGAGTTATAGGCGTATTTTTTTTGGCTAGTGAACATTTTTTGCAAGCGACCAAACCCCATTTCATCTGATATAGCTAGACACTAAGGCTACGTTTACACAGTAGGTAAAAGTGGCCCAAATCCGATCTTTTTCCTCAAATGTGACACAGATGTGTGTCTGTGTGGCAGTGTGAACAGCAAAAAACACATTGAATCTGACATTTTCAATTCCGATTTGAGACGCTTTCATATGTGGTACTGAAATCCGATACGTATCCGATCTGTGGCAATGCGACTCAGTCTGAACAGGCAGATTGGAATTCGTGCGACTTTTACGTCAGTCCAACTCGACATTCGTCATAATTTCGCGCTGCTGAGACTCATAAACATTCAGGCTGATGTTTTTGTACCAAAACATTAGAAGAGACTCATCAAACCACTCGGCCGGAGGAGCCCGAGGCTGCAGCGTCAGAGAACAGTTTAAAGAATCCGAGGACTCGAACCAGAGAAGTGGCCTTGGCCGAATAACGAGCCCTTTTTACGGCGAACTCAAACACACTGTGGGTGATGAGTCCAGCTGTCAGTCATTGGAACTTCATACTCGCTCCTGTGATGCTGAGAAGACGAAACGGAAAGCTCCGGGAGCGACAGGCGTTCACTGGCCGTCATGATTGTTTACCCTTGGATGAGCCGCCACGTGAAGCACTGTTCTTTTGCGCATGCGGGTCGGTTTAGGAGCTGATCTGTTCAGACTGATGTCGCATACAGGTCACATTTATAAGATAATGTGAACAGCCAAACAAAAAAATCTTGATTTGTTGAGAAAATCAGATTTGGGCCACTTTTACCTGCTGTGTAAACGTAGCCTAAGGCTGTGTTCAGACTGCAGGCAAATCGATTTTGTGTCTCAAATCAGATCTTTTGAGACGACTGTTATTTGCAAGCGTTCAGTTCCGTATTGTGTGTCCGTAAGTTACACCACCAGCGTATCTACAAGGGTTGCTGTGGTAACGACGTAGGCGTCAGTAACTACGTAGCTTCTTATTTTATCTCTAAAGTGAATGAAAATACAACAATCAAAAGCACTGTAGGTGATGTTCACCGTTTGCTACTCATTTTCCTATAGATCATATACTGAAAGCAGCCTTTAGTTTGTCAATCCATCGTTGTAGGCATTGTATGTGTAAGTGCACACACTTAAAAATATGGCTCTTCAAGGGTTTTTTAGTAAAGACAATGATTATCTTTACCACTAAAAATCCCATTAGGTGCTGTGTAGGACTATATACAACACATTCTCCATCAATCTGAATAACCATTTCACCATGCAAAAAACATTTAAACATGAAACGGATTTATATAGTACTCATGGTTGTATGTAGATAATTTGCCTTTACTAAAGAACCCTTGAAGAACCATCTTTTTTTGTGTGTGTATAGACTGCGGGATGATTATCCCAAACCTGCTTCTAACTGATTTCATGCTGTTTTTGCTTTGTCATTTTGTGCAATACATATAACAGAACTGAGTTGAATATTTATGTAAAATCGAATGCAGCTTTATATAAGTAGCATCCAGCACTTTCCGTGTGGTGTGTGAAAGTAAAATGGCTAGAGGAAATATGACTAATCATTTTTTGTGGTCAAGGAAGTGAGGAAGCTTTGCTCTGTAGAAAAAGGTCCTCATTTAATTCTGATCTTTGTGGTGAGTTCTATTTTATACGACAGTGGCATCAGTCCGTGGGTCTTAGTCAGTGGATCCCAGGAGATTGTTAGGCTTGCATGCTGAGTTAGCATGGCTCATGTCTTCCTCTGCTTCCTCTACATGTATTCAGTCTAAATTAAACACCGCTCCATCCACATTGTCTTGCATCATATCCATTCATAGTCCACCTCCCTGCCATGCACATGAACTGTAAACTAATACCTTTAACCTTGTATGTCCGCTGACCACTGTATGCAGCGCTGCTCAGATCAATATATGTGCACATTCAGATTAGAGCAGTAGTTTCTGGAGCATGAAAATGCAAGATTGTTTGTTTAAAAGTGATTTCAAACTTAAACTGGATCAGGAGTGGTGGATAGGTGTTGGAGCCAGAGTGACAAATTAAACAGACACTTTTTGTCCGATACACACATTTATGTTACAGTGTATTAGTTGTATTAGAGTAATGCTATTACTAATATTATTATAAAAAAAAAATGATACCAGTAATAAATAGAAAGAAATGTTAGCTAAGATTTTTAACGTATATTTTAACAGTATTTTACAGGAGTCTTCTTGTGATAACAGTGGTGTTCCTAAACTGACCTTTGATGTAGCGTATACAGAGTGGTGGTCTTATCCTCAGAGATGTTCAACTGGCTCTATCAGTTGGCAAAAGAAACTGCATATTTCTGCCTTTTCGGTGGATTTGCTTGATAATTTGCTAAATTTTGCAATATTTATTTTAGGAATACATCCATTTTTTTGTCAGATTGAGTACAAGTACGTGTTTTTTTAGTACTCGCCGATGCTGAAGTTGATGCCATACTGAGTAACCTAAATATGGTGTAAATGAGTGCAATGTACCTTAACAGTTAAATCATTGAAATCTGGACTGCTAGATTTTAAATTACATGCACTGGCTATCTATGCTTCTTTAGTTACCTTGAATGGAGTAGCGCTGCAGTAGAGGAGAGCGGATTTGTTCCATGCCAAAAAAGCGCTTGTGTACAGCTGTAAATAAAGTACGTTTCATAGTTTTGCTCCTCGTCTGTCTGTTTCACTAACAGTCTGTGTAGCACAGTGACAGCAGGAAACACACCTGAGGCTGACACATCCAAGGAGTTAACTTCTGAACTTGTATGTCTTGTTGAAGTCTTTTGATTGGCTGGTTGAGCTGTACTTGAATGTCCTCTAAAGCCAGGCAGTATTGTTCTTTGGTGTTTGAATAGACCATTGTGTTTGGACAAAGCTTATCGTAGTGTCTGAGGTTAGTATCAGTGCAACTTTATGAAATTGAGTATGAGTAAATGAGCTTGATATTGGGCCAGTACCAGATACCGGTACTGATATCAATGCATCCCTAATTAATTTAGAGTTCTGCTTATTTTATCTAATTAATATTGTAGACAGCACTATTGTATCTTTGCTTGCAAAAGCATTAGCATTAGTCCAAGCTGTTTCTGTGTAGCTTATGTTAAGTAACCTGCCACAATGTCTAGTGGGTGAAGCAGATCAACTCACAAAAAAATATATATATATATTTATCTGCCACCCTGGCAAAGCTAAAACTCTTCATGATGGTGGATTCCCAGCATCAGAGTTGGCAACAGCTAGGAATGTTAACTGGGCTCAGAATTAAATTCTGATTTTTCCTTTTTTTGTTGTGGCACAGATCTCAACTACAATCCTTGCTTAAAGATTCAGACGGACATTTTATACATTTACGTGTCTATTTTATTGAATTTGCTGAATATTTCAGCTTTGATTTTTGTTTTGACAACCTCACTGACTGCTGCATTAAACACAGATTTTAATCTGTTTAATTAGTAAATGCCAGATTGGGACCTGTGGGCCTTTTGAATGAATAGTGGCCTGTGAGGATCAGGAAGTGTTTGGTTAATAACCCCATCTGCACATCAGAGAAAAACCACCAAGCCAGCAGGCATTAGAACACTGTGTACAGAATAAGGTAGGCTCTTTGTTTGTTGTTGGAGAACAAAAGTAAGAAGAAAGCAGATGAGACAGAGAGAAAGAAGGAGAGAGAGAGAGAGACAGACAGACAGACAAGGACGTTAGAAACAGAGGAGAGAAGTGTGGAGTAGGAACACCAGAGGGAGACAGGAGACGACCGGAGAGCGTCCGGGTCGTGAGTCCGTCCAGTGTTTTATTTTTTCCCGTGTACAGTCAGTGATCTACATCTATCTGCAGAATCTCAATTATTTATCCTCTTTTCTCTCTGCGTTGTTCTCTCTGGCCTTTGTTATTCCAGCAAAAAATGGGTTTCGCTTCTTTGGTAATTTGTCTACATTCAGGCATCAGTGTAAGTTCTATAGATTATTGGTGCATAGGGTATTTCTGGATATGATAATTTAAACCTCAAAAATCAGTTTTTGCTCTTAGATTAATTTCCTTCCCACAGAGGATAATAATAAGCATAGGGCCTAAGTACAGGTCTAAGTACTGTATAAATTCTGTACTCTAGCCTTATGATTCCATGTTGAATTTCTTAGCATCATTTTTCTGACATATTTAAGACACTCCAGCAAAACAAGTTTTGTCAATGGCATCTTTGGTTATTTGTCTGCATTATGGCTTCAATGATGCATCTTGATTTTTAATTTCCATAGCTTACGTCATGATTGTTTCTGTATTTGTGGTCAACAAGTAACATTTACTAGGGTTTTGGGCCTTTTACCTCATATAAACGAAAACTGCAGTGTGTTGACGTCTGTCTGGTGCTGTATATGTGAGTTAATTTGATCTGTTATTCCAACGCAGCCCTTAACGATTGTATTATTGCGGAAACACATATCGCGATACCAATAAATATTGATTGTGCGGCCCAGTTGTTAACCAGATATTATTTGGATGGCGGGCCATTCTCAGCACAGCAGTAACACTAACATGATGTGTGTGCTGGTACAGGTGTACCAGGCACAGAGGTGTTGCAGAGGTTTACGTACACGTAAGTGTCCCTACTGGGTTGAGAGTGGTCCACCAGTATCCAGCCAAGAGTGGCTCTGTGGTTAGAAACTGACTATTGATGAAGGGCTAAAGGAACACAGCTAGCTACAAGGGAGGGGTTTCTAAAAGAAGTGACCAGTAAATATATATATATGTATATATATATATATATATATATATATATATATATATATATAGTTGTTCATTAATACTTTATTAAGCCATGGAAAATATCCATTTTAAAGAAAGTTAATTTGCCTGTAATTGGAGACACATTCTTGTTCTTTCTCCATCCTGCTCTCCTTCTGACTCACCCCCCATTCCATTCCAGTCAGGTCTGCTGTACTCTAACGCTTTCTGTAGGTCCTTTCAGCCTAAAAATAACAACAGACTGAGAGACCTCTTCTCAAAGGCATCTCCACCCTTTTTCTTTCTCCCTCCCTCCTTGGGCTCTGTTCTTGCTATATGAAAGCGCTAGAACCTGGGCGGTGTGGTCTGACGCAGGCCCTTGCAAAAAGAGGGAAACTGCAAGAGAAGAGAAGCTTGCATAAGAGGGCTGGAGTGGATAGTGATGTAGAGCTGTGCCAAGAAATGGGTATAGGCTGTTTTTGGGAGGCAGTTTTAATGACTTTAGAAACTATATTGTTTGTATATGTGTGTAGTTAACATTGTTTTAAATACTGTGTTGTGCAATATTTATACCTATTACCCTTTAAAAGGACCCATATCACGGAAAAAAATCCTTACAGTTTTGAAGAGAGCTTGCAGATTTGCCATACAGATATTACAATTTTTTGTTTTAAACATTCAGTCTATATTCAAACTTCAGGTAAAAGTGGCCCAATTTTTTTTGTTTGTATGTGAAATTGAATTGTTTCTGCGTGGCAGTGTGAACAGGAAAAATGATACGCAACAATTGGTCTCTGTCTGAACAGTCGGATCGGATGTCCTAGAACTTATACGTCAATCCACCTGAGTCTTCGTCATAATTTTGCACGCATTGTTGAAATGTCTGTTATTATAATTATGCTGCACATCTTTTGTTTTGGAGGATAAGCAAGAGTAGTAAAGCAGTGTAAACAAATTTGCCTAAGCATTTTAGCACTGAATTTCTGTCTCTTTGCTGGCATTCCTTTTTATGGCATGTAAACCAAAGAAACTGAGATTCTTATGTCCGTTTTTTACAGCTTATACAATTAAAACAAGCATGGAAATTCAGCAATTTTTATTCTTTTCTGTAAAATTAGTTTGATGTGTTTTTCTGTAAAATTAGTTTGATTAGTTTTATGCCTACATTCATCCTCAGAGCTAACACTTTTTACAGCTGATTTTGATGTCACATGAAAGTAGTCTGTTAATGTTAGGGAAAGTTGTTTGTTGCATGAATGTGCCGGATGGATTAGTGTTCTTATGTGAGTTCACACTGATGTCAGGTATAACTAACAGTAAAAAGGTAATGTGAACAACGGAACACAAAAATTTGATTTGAGTAGCTCAGATACAGGGTCTCAACATAGCCTTAGGCTTCCGAAATGTGCCTCACTACTGTAGGTTGTGGATAATGTCCGTTCATGGCACCTCTGTGACAGTGGCTTGTGTAAAATGCTGATAGCAAGTGTATTGCACTTAAAGTAGCCGATGCCAGATCCATTAAAATATAGGACTGGGACATCCTCCATGTTTAGCATTGCGTTCTAGTTCAGTTAGGTGAAGGTGCCTGGTTGAACATGTATAGTTTGAGGATGAGGAGGAGCAGAAGGTTTATGCATCCTTCATTTTCCCAAACTGGTGACCCTGGAGAGGCTTTCTCTGCTGGGAAAACTCTATGCCAGCTGTGCTCTCACACTATTCTGAGGTGACAAACACTAGACAATATGGAAGACTGATACACGTGCAGACAAAGTGACAGTGGAAGTGTGAACTAGAGTCAAATCTGTGAATCCTTCAGTGTGCTTGTAAGGACGTGGATTAGAGATGGACTGACCAGTATTTTTGGGGCCTTCCAGCATGGTCAGCCAATAGCCGATACCAATCGGGGACGAGGCTGGATGCCACAAGCTCAAAGGGGCAGTATGTGATTCTGGAGAATGACTGTTGATATATGAACTCAGCAGCAAAACAAATACACCCCTCCCTTCAGTGCACCTTCAGAAACTCTGCCACCAAAATTCACAGATGTGCATTGCCAAGGCAGTCAACACTTTTTCAGATGTTGGTGGCCATAAAACCCTTTGCAACCGTTGCATGGGCAAAAACATTTAGCAAACTGTTGCTACAATTGCTACTGCAAAGCTAACCAGTTGGAAGTAGCTATCATAAACATTAGCAAACAGGACAAAACAATACTGACCTACTGGTTTTGTGAAACATTAAAAATAAGTTAACATAACTCACGTCACGCAGAAACACAGCAACCTCCTCATCCCTTACCATGCCTTTCAACTCTCGATTAAGCTGAAGTCAGCTTTGTTTTGGACAGCTTCTTGTTTGAATTTTCCTGTTCCACCCTAAATGGTGCAACAGTTACATTCTGGGGCCTCAGGTTAGCATAGCCATTGAAATAACTGGAGCAGCTAACAGGACAAAACAGTCCTGCTTCATGGATGGATTTTTAAAAAAGGGCTGACATACGACCACTTTTTTAGTCCTGCGTCTTATTTTTATTGTCAGTCCTTGCCAAAGCCATAGGTTACGAAACTACTGCAGCATAAGCTAAGCTAAGATTAGCATACAGATGCTTACATGCTAACAGAAATGAATCCTCAAAGCTTTGACAACAAATCGCAGTAATTACAGCGCTACACATTCAATTCAAGCCAATTGCATATTTGGGCTGAAAATCTAGCCTATCGATCTGTCCATCTCTAACGTGGGTGATTTCTTTGTGCGTGATGATGGGGATAAAGGTGAGAACAGCATGCATGCACTGGCTGTCAATCATTTATGGACACCTAGCTTTTTAACGTGTTTAATACAAATTAGAATGTTTTTGTTGGTTTGCAGTAACTTAACTTAGTAACTTCTATATTTTTTTTGTATTTTAGTTTGTCTCGTAAGGTCCATTTGTGACATTTATGTGCCAAAAACAGTTGTAATTCGTTTTACTTGATCATTTTTAAGCTCTCTTTATCCCTTAGAATTAAATGTACTTTCTATCTTGCTGGTTCTTTAAGACTAATGTATGTAAACGATCTATGTATTGCGTATCACTCAAAAATACTTAAAGTGTAAATGGGTGGCGCTGGGATGTTTACACACTATGTCAAACCCTTTCAGTTTTCCATGATATGGACTCTTTAACATAAAGAAGTACATGTGTAAGACTATAAGACTGATGAAAGATTTTGAAGACAAAACATTACATGTAAATAATTGTTCTAATATTAGAGGCAGTGCTTCGCAAGCAGTGCCAAAGGCCACGCATTTTTCCCCTTGTTGTGAGTTGTCAGCGCTCTTCAGCACTCAAAACTTTCAGGTGTTTAAACCACCTTTGTGGCAAGACAGTTTCAGTATTTTCTGTTCACAATAGTTTGGGAAAAAAGCCGTCAAATCGTCACTCAGGCAAAACCTGCTTCGTACCAAGGAAGACACTTCGATAAACATGAAACTGAGTGTTGAAGCTAAATATACCCAAAGGATTAGAATACACTGACAGGCAGTCTAAGTGTGTGGACTTCTTGAGCAACAGAAAAGGGAAAGAAAATAATAAGAAGCTGAAAGTTTAAGTGAAGAAACAGAATGACATGGGGTGCATGGGTGGGTGTGGGAAGGTTAAGACACTACATTAGTCTCTTACTACAGTGGCAGATATACACAAGTAGCCAAACTACAGCCGTCAGTGCTTCATATGATATAGAACATACTTACTCAATTCTGTTAAATTATTGCTAACGGTTTCCTTATTTTGGAGTAAGAGTTTTAATATGCACAAACCTTGACTTACTTTATACTTTTGTATATTAGCTGGTAGACCATCCTGATTCTCACAAGCTTTCAGTTTCATTCTGCTGATCTGGTCTGGCACTGTAGAGCTGAATAAAACATTTGTGGGTGACACCGGTGAGCGAGTTAATCAAACTCCAATTCCAAAATATTTTTTTTTCCATTATGCCTTTCAGTTCTGCTAGAACTGAGCTTTGGCATTGTTATGGCTTCTTCTTCTTCTGTGCCCCTCTCCATTTTAAACATGGTCTTATACTCCTTTAGCCCTCACTTGACATTGGACCTGATGACCTTAGGCTCATGTGTGGCTGCTCCAGAGCATTCTATTATGTTGGCTATGCTTTTCTGTGGAGTTTATACAATCTGTGCGCTGGGTGCACCTTAAGGTAACAATATTCATGAATTAGAAAGGCTGGCTGGATACTTTTGGAATATAGAGTAATTTACTCTGAGCAGGGTTTTCTAGAGCAGAGGATTTTAGTAATACAATCCTGAGAGTGTGTTGGAGTGTGAAAAAAGTTAAAGCAATTTTGCTGCTTTATGCTTATGGATTGTATAACAAAATGATTTTCTCGTTTCTTGCGGTCTCTCCCTGTGTGTTTTTTTTTTTGCTTCACTCCTTTTTTTCTCTCACTCTCCGTCCTTCCTCTTCTCCGTCTGTCTCCCTCTCCATGTCTTTTTTGTCTGATAGGATGTGAAAGGCTGTCCCTTCTTCTCACATCCTCCCTTCCCTCTGGGTAATATGGAGTCCAAACGAGCACATCCTGCACTCATTCACACAACTCTCTCACTCTCACTTTCCTTTCTCTTCTCTTCTCTTCTCTTCTCTTCTCTTCTCTTCTCACATCTTCTGTAATGTGCTTTATTCTTCTATCCTCTTTTATTCTCTTCTTTACTTCTGTCTTCACTCTCCTCTTTTTTCTGTTCTCTTCTTCTCTCTCTCTAATCTCTTCTGTTCTGTCCCCTTCTCTCGTGAGTACTTTATTCTCATCTTCTCATCATCCCTGTGCTCTTCTCTTTTCTTCTCTTTTTTCTCTTCTCACATGTTCTGTAATATTCTTTATTCTTCTCAGCTCTTTTCTCTCTGCTCTTATTTACTTCTTTTGCTTCACTCTCCTTTTTTCTGATCTTTTCTCTCTTCTCTCATCTTTTCTGTTCTATCCTCTTCTTTTGTAATTACTTGTTTATTCTCATTTTCTGTTCATCCCTATTCTCTTCTGTTCTTTTTTTTCTCCTCTCTTTTGTCTCTTCTTCTCGCCTTTCCTCTCCCATTCTCCTCTGTTCTCCTCTCTTGTCTCTTATTCTCTTTTATTTTCATCTGTTCCTTTCCATTTTCTCTTCTCTTCTCTTCTCTTCTCTTCTCTTCTCTTCTCTTCGTGTCTGTGTGGGTGTGTGATTTCATACCTGCTTATATCTGTCTCTAAGTGAGTGTAATGGTGTGTAATGTTGCAACCACACACAGCTCAGCTGCTGCCGCAGACCCAGTCAACAAAACACACCCGTCAGCACTTTTTTACCTGTGCCACACACACACACACCCACACACACACACACACACACACACTCACACAAACACAGCAGTGAGTAAACACTCTTTGCTATTCCTACAAATAGTGGATGCAAAATACTGTGTAATTTGTTAGTATTCGTTCTGGTGTAAGTTTGATAGTAATACCGTCAGTGAAAGGCTTGGCAGGCTTTGCGTGTGTGTGTTTGTGTGTGTATGTGTGTTTGTTTTCTGTAGAGTGTCTAGTGAATTCATTGGCAAGTAGCATTTTCTCTGCATCTTGTTTTCTCTTTCAGGTTTGAGCTTTACATCTCTCTGTCCTGCTCTGTCTGTTTACCTCTCTCTCTCTTGCTCTTTCTCTCAAGCTCTACATTTCTTTACATTACATTACATTTGTTTCTGTCTCTCACTCACTTTGTTTTTCTCATTCTTATTTAGGGATGAGTATGGGAAATGTTAGCAAATATTGATGGCCTGTTGATGGATAAAGAACCCTTTAATTGTGCAAAGTAATTTCTTAAAGTGAGCATTTATTTGAAGTGACTTACAAATTCAGTAACATGAATAAAATACTGCCATTTTATCACGGTAACCCTAAACATTCTGCTCCTCCCGAGTACAAAAAATATGTCACCAAATATGGGTTTGAAATATTGGTCAGATCGAGGTCTATCTGATGCCAAATATCTGCTAATGATTCAGTCATCGTTGTGTGTCCTTAACTTTTTTCTCGCTCTCTCCATTTCTTGTTTTTCTCTCTTTCTTTCTTTACATGTCGTCTACCTCTTTACTCTTTCTCTTTCTTTTTCTCACTGTCTCTCTCCACATCTTGCATTTCTCTTGCTTTCTCTTTTTTGCAGTCTCTCTTCCTCTGTCTCTCTCTCTCTCACTCTCTCTCTCTCTGTGTCTTGCATTTTTGTTGTGAATTATTCAGCTCTGGTGGCTGGCTGGGTGGAGTGAGTGTGTGTGTGTGTGTGTGTGTGTGTGTGTGTGTGTGTGTGAGATGCTGACGTGGGAGAAGGTTATTTTTAGTGTATAGAGTGTGGGGAGAGTGTGTGATGGATTGATTTTTCATGCTCGTGTTCCTGAAGTCACGTGCTGCTGTTCCTACTGCTGCCTTTACCACATCCAAACCTCTACCTGCCTGCACACACACACCCACATAAATAACCACCCACCCACCCTCACAGACACATGCACACATATATACACACACACACACACACACACACACACAAACAAACACACACACAGGCACAGACACAGACACCATAACCTCAGCCAAAACTCCAACCTGCTACAAGGTGTTTACCACCACACAGCCAATTGGCCTATCCTATCCATGCTTTGCCGACAAACACGTTCTTTGGTAGCTATTATAACAAGTTTGGAAAAGTATTACGCTACGTTTACACAGCAGGTAAAAGCGGCCCAAATCTGATTTTCTCACCAAATCTGATTTTTTTTGTTTGGCTGTTCACAGTATCTTTTAAATGTGATCTATATGCGACATCAGTCTGAAAAGGTCACGCTCCTAAACCGACCCACATGCACAGAAGAACAATGCTTCACATTGTTTCATGTGGCTCATCCAGTGGTAAACAATCATGACTATGAACGAATGCCAGTTGCTCTCTGAGCTTTCGGTTTCACCTTCGCCAGCGTCACCGGAGCGATCATGAAGTTCCAATGGTTGTCATAAAGCTTGCCATAAAAAGTGCACAGTCACTTCTTTGGTTCGTGTCGTCGGATTCTTTAAAACTTTGCTTTCAGACTTTTGTTTCAGACTGTTCTTTGATGCTACAGCCTCGTCCTCCTACGGCTGCGTTCGGCCATTTCTTTCGAAATCTCTTCAAACATGGAGCAGTTGTGATAAGTGCCTTCTAATTTTTTGGTACAGAAACATCACCCTAAATGTTTATGAGGTCTCAGCAGCGCAAAATTATGACGAATGTCGAGTTGTAAAAAAAAGCCGCATGCATTCCGATCTGGAATGCCGCATATCGGATACGTATCGGATTTCAGTATCAAATCGGAATTGAAAATGTCAGATTCAGTGTGTTTTTTGCTGTTCACACTGACACACAGATAACACATCTGTGTCCTATATGAAGAAAAGATCGGATTTGGGCGACTTTTACCTGCTGTAAACATAGTAGCCTTAGGCTACTATGCCTGTGCCTTAATCTAGTGATAAAGAACAGAATTGCAAATATCACTCAAACTTTACCGTCTGAGGCCACTTAGCTTAGCCTGAGGCCTTCTTCTTTGAAGCCATTTCACCTGAAACGGACCATTTTGCCTGATGTACAAGAGTTGAGACATGCTTTTTGTCCCATCCACAATTGTTTCCCTTCTGAGCAGCCAGTTTCTCTCTGGAATGCGTCACGTTAAGGAAGAAAAAAGTCTTCTTATTTTTGATTCACATGGACTTTAAGCATTTATAACTTAATACACTTGCTTATTTGGAGTCTGATGCTGTATGATGATTTTATCAATAAAAATGGAAAAGTTCAGACAGAATTTACGCTGTGCACTGTCACTATGTAACTGTGTCCTACTTAGCTATACAACATGCTTTTGTCCAGTTTTAGGACATAGGTTCCATTTCCTTAAGCTTACGTTCCTTGTTAGCTACATTAGCCTAAAAGCTCCAGTCCAGAACTAAAAAAAAAAATACAAGCTTAGTACCCCAAACATGTCTTGGCTGATCAGCTACGTTTTGGGGTAAATTAAGAAAATTAGATTTTTTTCACCAAACCGTTCTTTTAAAAGCTTAATGGGAGAGACTCAGTAACTCTGTGAAGTCACTGAGAAAAGATCGTATGTGAAGGGAATGACATGTACAGAGAGAGGTAAATTAGAGAAATTACACTCCCCATGTCTTGTGTAAGCTAAAGCTGGAGAGGGCAAGAACACAGTCACTAACACACGCACACACACATAGACTCCTATCCCTTCTCATTGCAAGAAGAAAATTAAAACCTTCCCTGCGTATTTGATATTTAAAATGGAACTGGGGTTCTGTAGGCACTTTACAGTTCAGTTTGGTTATAGTCCAGGGTGCCAAGATGAAATTATAACATGATTTTTCATGCATCTTGATATTTGTTATTTTTGTGATTTCTATAATCTACATAATTTGTTTTGCACAGTGTCCAAAAAATCGGACCCATTGTTTTTATTGAATGTGCTCTCTGTGACTTTCAGCAATACTTACATTCTCTGAGCACCACAGCGCCACTCAGCATTTTACTATTACTGCACTAAAGTGATAGTAAGAATTTCAGTGCACTTTGTACACAACAATAAAGAACTTTGACTCATCTAGACTTTGATTAAATTAAAACCGGAACATGACCACAAAAAGCCATAGTAGATCACATGTCATTCAGCATTAATGGTGCCTTGACAGATGTCACCCATGCCATGTGCACTAATATACCCCGTATCATCATGAGTACTGGCTTTTGAACTGTGCACTGATAACAAGCTGAATGGTCTTTAGCCTGGAGGACACAGCGTCCATGATTTCAAAAAAAAAATTCAAACATTGATTCGTCAGACCACATGACACTTTTCCACTTTCCCTCAGTCCATTTTAAATGAGCTTGGGCCCAGAGAAGGTGGCAGCGTTTCTGGATCCTGTTTATATATGGTGTCTTCCTTGCGTTTTAGAGCTTTAACTTGCATGTGTGGATGCAGTGATGAACTGTGTTCACAGACAGTGGTTTTCAGAAGTGTTTCTGAGCCCATGCAATGATTTCCACTACAGAATCATGTCTATTTTTAATGCAGTGCCCCCTGAGGGCCCAAAGATCATGGCCAACATATACTGTTTTTTTTGGCCTTGTCCCTTGCATACAGAGATTTCTCCAGATTCTCAGAGTCTTTTAATGATATTTTGCACTGTAGATGATGAAAAGCAAAAGTTCTCTGCTATTTTACGTTGAGAAACGTTATTTGAATTGTTGCACTGTTTGCCCATGCAGTCTTTCACAGAGTGGTGAACCCCTCCCCATCTTTACTTCTGAAAGACTCAGCCTCTCTGAGATGTTCTTTTTATACACATTCATATTACTGACCTATTGTGAATTAATCACCAGGTGTTTTTTTAGCATTATACAATGATTTGATGTGTTGTTTTATACTATTTTCAATTAATTATAGGGTTTAAATGATCTGCAGATCATTGCATTTTGTTTTTATTTACATTTTGCACAGCGTCCCAACTTTTTTGGGGGTTGTATTTTTACCACGCCTAACCTGAACCAGTATGCGACTGCATTAAGATTCTTAATTGGAAACTAAAGGACACCTAGCAGGGCAATTAGGACTGATTAGTGTTCTCCTCATTCTGCTGTTGTGTGTTAAAATAGATCATACCTGTATGCATGCATGAATCTCTATTCAAACATTTTGTCCTAGTGTTCATGAAATTTGTAGTCACTACTTTGTGTATGCAGTATCAAACAACATTTCCCAGCTTTCCCATCTCTATGTTAGGTTCTAGTAGCAGTTGTAAACACTAAAAAAGATTCTTCAAGGGTTCTTTAGTAAAGGCACTGGTTCTGTTTAGAACCATTTCATGCTTAATAGTTCTTTGCATGGTGAAATGGTAGCACCAGAAATGTTCTGCTATTGTTAAAAACTTGACAGTGTAACAATAGCACAACCCTTTTTAGTGCTATAAAGAACCATTTTCAAAAAGGTTCTATATAGAACTACGTACAACATACTATCCAATCAACATACTCTCAATCTGAACTATTTTACCATGTAAAGAACCATTTAAGTGAATTTCAATGAATAGTCAGACATAATTCACAGTCAGTTAGTATTCTAGCAGTTAATATTTAGAAGACTGACCATTTTAAATGGAATAATAGAAGGGTTTCTATTTTAGTGGATGTATTTTCACATGCAGTGGTCATTGCAACAGTGTCATTTATTAAGGTTCCTTTTTCTGTGATGCATGATAGCTCGGATAAAATATAATCAGTTTAAACATTAATTCTTTCCACCAGTGGTGACAGTTGGGTCACTATTTCTTATAAGAAAGTTTTGTAGTGCTCAGTGCTGAATCCTAAGCCTAACATTTATTCATATAAAGGTTTACAGATAAGAGAGTAAAACTGAGATTGCTTTGACAAGAAAACTAACCCACTGTATCCTTCCATCACATACACAGTTAGTCTGATCACAAGACGCAATGAACACTAGAACGAAAAGCATGAGAAGATATGGAAAGCGTAATGGAGTTTTCCAGTGGAGGCGTTCCTTTAGAAGAAGTGGAGAAGAGGAGGGGGAAAGAAAAAAAAAACAGGCTCTATCTGGAGTTCATTAATAATGCAGGCTGCTGCTCCAGAATGGTGGGAATAGTATTAGAAAAGCAAACAGCCTGGGACCTTAAAGCAAGATGAGGAAATCGATACATATTTACATTCCAGCACACAGGCCTCTCAGGTCAGCGTGGTCGTCTGCTGCTAATTACACTCCCACTGATTTACACACACATTACCCATGCACACTGAAAGCGATAGTTCAGCGAAAAATCTAATTTGCCTAATTTACTCCTTTATTTCAAATGTAGTCGATCAGCCAAAACATGTAGGTGTCTGAAGTTTGTTTTTTTAGTTTTGCACCAGGTTAATGTAGCTAACAAGTAATGGAAGTTTATACTTCACCTATTGGCATCACGCAAACTGCATGTCTAAATCATTTATGGTTGGATTATTTGATTATTCAGATATTCGTTTGTTGGATGAGTATTCAGTTTTTAATTTTGGGCATTGGACATTCTTTTTTTTGGCTAAATGTAGGTTATCCATAAAGGCAAACTGCAACACTGTAACATTTAGGGTTCTCAGGATAAAGTTAGATGACTTGAGGTTAAGGTCTATAACTCAGCATTTTTATTTGCCGAAAACAGCGGCCAACACAGCGAGAAGAAACACAGCCTCTCCAGCGCTAACACCTAAAAACTAACGTCTGCTCTACTCTGAAAAACCTAACACTCCACCTATATTCAGACTCTTTAACATAAAAGTACTTGTACGGATAAACCTAAAACAGCCCAACATAAACATTTCTTTTCTTTATAAAACTGAGCCACTTACAACATGGCGTGGAAGTGTGACACTACGTTTTGTCAGCGCATTCTTGTACAATATTTATATTTTTTAGTTGTTGTGAAGCAGTGGTCAACCAGTGCATGCACTGTGCTGTTACCCCCTAGCCTGCTGCTAAGAGATGCATCTCTTAATAAACATGAAAATGGGCTCTGTTCCTATTGTTTGTCATGATTGTGCTGCAGTCAAAAAGCAGCCCATTTGAAACACCTCTTATAAATTCAGCATTAAAGGGCAGGATTAAACTGCTGTAGGCTGAATAGGCAGATATAAAGGTGCTGACATTATGTGACATTACAAAAACTGTATGGACTGGGGATTGAGTGCCATAATTTTGAAACCTTCAATGTTTACATGTTACATTAGACTTTGATTTAAAAATTATTAAGGCGTGGGCCATTCAACGACTCAACGTGGTTTGAGGCAAGCGAGTAGTGATTTAGGTTTGCAGCTTGCATGATGTTAAAGTGAACAGCAAGTGCACATTTTTGCTTTATATTAGGCTGGTAATAATTACAGTGCTATGGTGTTGGGAGTGTGTTTGAAATGCAATTAAAATACTAGCAAAGCACATTCGCTAAACAGGACATTTCTGTTTAGATACATTTTTCTTATCTATCTCAATCTAATTTTCTGTATCTGTGATCTGCCTGCGGTTTTTTTTTGCTTGTCTTTCTGGGTTTTTGGCTCGTTTTTCCATTTTCTTCTCCCCTGTTCCTTCATTTCTCCATCATTGCATGCGTGTGTGTGTTTCTTGCTGACGGTGCAGACTGTATTCAGCCTAACAGAGCCGGGCCCATGGCGAGAGATGATTGATGTGCAGGTTGAGAGAGAGCTGGAGCGAGGGATGGTGTGGAGAGACGGAGGCATGGAGGGAAACAAGGAAGCTGGCAGAGTGCTTAGAGAGAGAGAGAGAGACAGAAAAGGATGGAAAGGGAGAGAGTGATAGAGAAAGTAGAAAAAAGAGGCAATGATAGAGGCAAAGAGAGATAGTACAAAGAGAAAGGAAGGAGAGAGAGTGTTATGAGGGTTAGTCATCAGAACACAGTCAGAATACATTAGTCAAGCACTCTTTCTCTCCATGTCATTTTTTCTGCTCTCGTTTGTCTCTCACTCTTTTTATGTGTAACGTTATTCTTGAGTCTGTTCTCGGATCAGTGGTGGTTAAAGTAAAGTGTGTGTGTCTGGGTGTGTGTGTGTATGTGTATTTATTCTTTCTCTCAGTCCCCTTCCACGGCCATTTCTACAACAATATTGTTTTGCAGATATCCTTGTGTGTCAGTGGATGTAAGCCACTTTATTTCCTTGGGTTCTGTTTTTGTTGTAACATCATTTTGAGAATTGCTTGCTTCTACACGAGGCACAGAAAGAACGGTCTGTGATTGGTCAGTTTCTATGCCAGTCAAATGTCCCCTTCCTGTCAAAGTAGGCGGTTCTTGGTCACATTGAGCATTGAAACCTACCAGACTGTCTGACAACAGGTGGAAGTCTGGATTGTGAGTAGGGATGCACGATGTCCTCAGAATTATATTGGTATCAACAAATCATTGTTAAAAAAATTGTTGGGACAATTGTTAGTTTTGGCCAATATTTCAAAACTGATATTTGATGATGCATTTATTAAGGCCACCTTAAAGTAATATTATGTAACAATTTTACCTGAAAATAACAGTTTCAAAATCACACTGATAGTACACTGACTTATAATAGGGAGAATGGCATCTCTGTCCTTGCCTATAACACTATGTAACTTTGGAGGAGTGGGCATGAGACCTCTCATGAGAACTACGTAACGCTTTCTGTATTGTGCCTCATTCAAAAAACAGTCTGGGCTGGAACACTCCTAATGCAAATGTGTAGAGTTAAACAACTATAGGCTGCATTTAGGTGTATTTATGTTAATGCTTTGGTTTTTTGTGACATTACATAACTGTGATTTGAAAATCAGCTGTTTTGCAGGTTAATGTCCACATATGGACTGTGTGGAAAAAAGTTAGCAAAATTGCATGAAGATTTTCCATCATAAGGGCAATGTGAAAAAAGTGTTTTTTGAATTTTTGGACGCTATGGGATGCAGCACAGTGCATCTACTGTTTGGTGGCCTTTATGCTGCAGAAGAACAAAACATTTAGGTGACACTTGGTTGCTATGCTAAGATGACTTCATTATGCTGCATTTGTAACCCTCTACCAGTTAATGTTTAATTTCTCTGTAAGGATAAACCAGGTGGATTTGTAGGCATAGGCATCGACAGATATGCACATTAAAAATATCAAAAATCATCATCAGCCCTGAATTGGTACGTCCTACTTGTGAAACTACACAGTAAAACTATGGATGTTATTTTAACTTTAAAATAAGTAACCTGTTTGCTTTAAGTTTTGAGTTTCTTGAGCCATTATTATAACAGTGATCTGTCTTTTATTTTACATATTTTACTTACTTTTTGAAGTTTAAGAAACAACATTTAGCTGCTGCACTGTAAAAAAAAATGTAGTTTTAACTTAAAAATGTAAGTAACCTGGCTGGCATACAATTTTGACTTTTAATTGTTTAAAGTTTAGTAAAGTCAAAATTTTAAGTCATGTTACTTACTCTTACTCTCTTGATTAACAGTATGTCATACAGGAGGACATGGAAACACGATAAAGACACCAGTACCAGTAGTGTGTGTGTGTGTGTATTTGTGTGTGTGTCATTGCTGTTTAGAATGTGGAGATGTGGGTGGTTAATAATTGAAGGCTTCTGGCAGATCACAGCAGTGTCCGTATATTCACACACACACAATTTTAAACACACCTTTTCACAGCAGTGGAAAGGGGGGGCTTTTCAAAGCACCTCACACACGCATACACTCATGGCGGTCACATCACACTGCGGCCATATCACACACTGGCAGCTAAGGCAGAGCGACCGGACATTGATTCATCCTCCCTGAGAGAAACGCACACCCTTTCTTTCATCTCTCCATTTTGCCAAGCACTTCTGGGAAAAAAAAGAGCAGAGTTTCTGGTCACACATGGCGTCTTTGTGTAGTGGTTCCACGTCCTTTTGTATTACACACTTAAAAAAAATTGTGTAATATTTTGCTTATGCAAGAAACACATTCATTTATATATAATGTCAGGAGAAAGGCACATAATTATGTCCCATATTTATCATATGCACAGTACTGAGCAAAAGTCAGAGACCACCTTTTATTTATTTAATTTCCATTCAAAAAGATCATTAAGTACAAGTTATGTATTTTTCAGCATCAAGCAGCAAATACATTCAAATACAAATTACACAGAAGCCTCAATAACTGCATTTAATATCATATTTTGTCAGTATACTCTGCCTTTATTCTGTTCTTTTCAGGACACTTTCATTATATTATTTTCACTCCTCCAAAGTTCAGTCTTAGACGTTGGTGGCATCTAATACTTCTCATGATCCAAGTAATCCCAAACGTATTTAACATAAACGTAAATTTTGGTGTTCATGAGTCTGAGGTCGCCAGTCTGTTGTTCTGAGAACATCAGCAGCTTCTTTGTTTGATTTGCCTATTTACTTTTCTCTGTATCCGTTTCTTGACAGCCATGTTTTGCTTGTAAATACATATATATATATATAAATACACACATAAAATACATTGCTGTTGTCGGAAGAAAACCTTGTATCTCCAAAATGCTAACTTTACCTTTAATGTAAGTCAGTGGAACCAGACCAAGTAATTTTGGGTAATTTCTTTTGGTCCATTCTTCATGAAATTTACACATTACACACGTGCATTTTCAAATTATGTCAAAAACTGAAAAATGACAAAATTGAAGATACGAGGTTTTCTTCTGAGCAGCGCATGTATATATATATATATATATATATATATTCATCTTTGATTGTTGTCCTGCGCTTGTCTGTCCCATTTGTTCTTTTTAAAGTTACAGTTATAAAGTTACAGCATATTATCTATTTTACACTTTTCCCCCTGAGCCTAAATGTATCTAATAGGTGATGGAAGCTTATACCCCATCACTTAGCATTGTGCAAACTGCATGTCTCACTCATTAATATTCTCCTCAAACTCAAACTGTTGAGTTGTTCACTAATCTCAAATAAACTTGCTCATGTGGTTTCCAACACTGTATGACATGCTGTTATCTATAAACTATGGACAAAAGTGTGATGCATTGGTGAAACCAGTAGTAGTTTTTAGATGTGATGCTAGATGCCTGAACTTTGTCCAACTTGATACTTGATTTGAGATGATTGTGTCCTTTGTAGCCCTTAGTGGCCCTGTGTGGGAAAGAGTGGACACTCTGGCTCCATTGCAAAACTAAAGAAGCAAATTTTAGACACTAGACATGTCTTGGCTGATGGACTACATTTGCGGTAAGGGGGAAACTTGCAAAGTTTGTAACCTCTGTGCAGCTGCTGTGTTTGTTGCTGTGTGTGTGTGTGTGTGTGCAAAAAGTGTCCTAGCAGAGCATCTCATGCTGTTGATATGCATAGTGTACTCACCCTCAAGTCTTTGTGTACAGTGAGCCAAAGATACATGTCAGTTTGAATCACAGAGAGATCTGGGCCTGTGCTGGGTCTGGCCGTACATACACACACACACACACACACACACACACACACACTCATCGCATCACTGCCGATTAGACCCGTGCTAACCACTCAGGGAGCATGTGGTTAATGATGAGCCGTTTAAAGCGAGCAGAAACTCTCTGACTCATGTTGTTTCTCTCTTACATACACACACACACACAGACAGTACCCTACAGCACAAATGCACACATTACTTCAGCATGGATACATGCTTACCATGCCACAGGCTCTACCAGGCGTGTGTGTGTGTGTGTGTGTATCAAACTGAGGCCTGCTCTACTTCTGGTAATCCCTGATTCATGGCAGTGGCTCAGTGGGTTAGGATTTGATAACAGGAAGTGTACATGGAAGTGTTAGTAGTTAGTAGAGCAAGAGCAGTCTTGAAAGAACACATTGGTAGTGGTTTGGGTCGGGGGGGGGTGGGTATGTGTGATGTGTTGCTTTATGGCTTCTTCCTTAACCTTTGACCCTCACTCCGTTTGAGTACATGATCCTGGCCACCATCATTGCTAACTGCATTGTCCTTGCGCTGGAGCAGCACCTGCCCGACGGGGACAAGACGCCCATGTCTGAGCGCCTGGTAAGTCCTGTGTGTGTGTGTGTGTGTGTGTGTGCTGAGAGTGCTATTTTTCCATTGTTAGCTGCTAACTCTGTCATATCTCTCTGTCAGCGTTTCATTCATCTATTGTGTTCCATAAGACAAAGATCGGGCTTATTATTGGATGTTGTAAATGGCAAATCTTGTAGAAATTTAAATCAGATGAAGCCTGATTTACACCTTTTACTTTCTACTGCTAAGTTTCTCTCTTGGAGAGGTGCTGTTTAACCCTAAGAAATCCAGAGTTGAGTTACTATTGTTTTGCTATATTTTTTATTTGATTTACAATTTGATTTACATTTACTCAGTTCATGCATTTAAGTTGTAGAATCTGCGCTTCTGCATTTCTCCCCTTGTTTTATAGAGCTATGAGTGAAGAATAATTCATATAAAATTATAATTTGCTTTTTTTATTAGTAGTGTAAACTTCTAAGGGTTAACAACGTAAACTCTAAAGCTGTCACACACCGAACATGATGCGAATAAATGACACAGACTTGCGGAGTTGTTCAAAATGTTTACACATTGCAAAAAAAGAAAGAAATGGTCAAGTAACAAAGATATACTCACGATGAAAACAACCTTTTAATGTTTGTCAGAAAGTACCTCACAACCAATCAGATTTCTTGGTTGTAGCCGGCAATCAGATATTTTGGTTGGCAGAAGCAATACTGGTTAAGTAAGTTTGTCTGTGAAAATCAGAATCGAACAGAAACAAAAATCAAACAGAAACAGGGTGAACAAAACAATGTTACATTTTATACTGTCTGAAAAATCACATTTGGTGTGAAAGATACCAGTTATGCATATGTTCCAGTAAATTAAGAGACATCTGAATAAATGACACAAATTAATTGCATTTAGTGTGTGAAGACCTTCAAACGTCTTAATGTAGGTCCATTGTTCAGTTCCTCATTGTCATAACTGCAGGACTTACGCATTATTTTGTAGTAGTCACTGAAAAGTTTATAGTAGTTACTCACAAAATCTTAAAACCAACAATTAAATAATGAGTTCATTTTAATCATGATCACAATCTCTCTCTCTTTTAGGATGACACAGAACCCTATTTTATTGGCATTTTTTGCTTCGAGTCTGGCATTAAGATACTGGCTCTGGGCTTTGCTTTCCATAAGGGCTCCTACCTCCGCAACGGCTGGAACGTGATGGACTTTGTAGTGGTGCTTACTGGGTGAGTCTCTCTTGCTCTCCTTGATGTTGTAATTTTTGCTTAATTCACACTGTTCCTTGCTGTTACTTGTTGATGGTTTTCTTCATGTGAATTATCTGTTAATATGCTTAATGAAAAAGTCACTCATCATTTAAATGAAGTTACACATTTTTTTTTTACATTTTGTGGTTCTCATTGCCTGCTTTAGTCCTCTGCTCCTCCGACAATCCAATAGTCCCTTAAGCAGGACTATTTTGAGCTAAGCGAATAATTACCATTAACAAAATTTTATAAATTTGACTGTAAAATGAGTATCTTGCCTTTTTCATTTTCTGTAATGTATGTAACATAGTGCCATGAACTGCATGTACAAGCTCAATACAACAGATGCAGAAGTGGTGATCTAATCTCAAGGAAGACAAAAATTTGTTATGAATAGATCATTCTGTTATATATTAATTATTAACTTCCTGTTCCCAGGATACTTGAAATATTGAGTAAAGGTTGTAAAATATTTTTGTTGGTTAGTTTGTAATATAAAATTTTTAATTAAATAAAACGAAAGCACCTTTAGTATAATATTATAAGTTATTATTGTACTTAAAATAATAAAACATACGAATATGATGAGTGATTGTAAACTTTTGATCAGTGCAGTATGTATGCAGTTTGCGTGTTCAGTATTATATACTGTTTTCTGCTTATTTTTAAGACGTATTTTTGAGAATGGCATTGTGTTTGTATTCACAGTGTGTGGGTGTGTGTGTGTGTGTGCGTGCATGTGTGTTCCCTTGCCCTAATGAGCTCATGGTGAGGCAGGATCAGAGCAGACAAGAAGCCCATAGCACAAATGTCACCATCACGCGCACACACACACACATGGATAAGAGGATGCATGGGGTGGCATATAAAGTTCTGGTGGAGATGTCAGCTGGAGAGATGTCGTGGAGGATGTTTGAAAGGAAACAGCAGATGGATCAAGATGAAGTGAGAAAACGAAAGGGTCACTGTTCCCACCAAAACCCCACACGTTTGTACAATCGCTCACCTGAGCTCTGTACAGACCTTAAAGTGTTGGTTTGGCGATAATTTGAATTTACACATGGTTTGGTTAGTGTTATAGTTATTTATAGCAGCATGTAGGTGTAGGCTATAACATTAACTTACCTAGCTAGCAATGCTAAAACAGTTGAACCCAGGAAACTTTCTGCTTACCTTTTCAATCCGATGTTTAGCCTAAATTTCCTGGTTACATAGTAAAAAAATAAATACCCAATAACACCCAGTATATTCGAACAGTATGCCCCTACACATATACAAAGTAAATATCATTATAAAATAATTAAAGTAAATAAAAAGTTTTTTTTTAACTTTTTTCTTATTTTAATACATTTTATAACTCCATCCAGAACCCTACATATTTTTACTGTTCAAGAACTCCACACTCACCAGGGTTTTTCCTGGCACAAAATGAGGCAGAGGTGGTGCCATTCTGATCATGTGCACACGTGCGCACGTGTACCGTACCTTCAGCTGACTCAAGCAAACACTTTTATGCTCTAATCTTTGGTCTAGTAGTTATGTAGATCCTCATGCTAGTCAGCTCTGCAAACGTATTTAGTGAGTCTGTAGGCTACAGATCAGGTTAAAACAAACCCTGACACAATGGTGGATCACCCACAGGCGTCATGGTGTCAAATTCATAAGCCCTGTATGTTGGAGCAATTTACTGATTCATAAACAGCAAAATTCTACAGCCTGTGTATGTGCACGTGTGCTTATCAATACAAACACAACTGGGTCTAATAGCTTTTCAAACCTTTTATTTTATTATATTATACCTACTGTGCGTGAAAGCTGTGTTTATCACCATCGCTTCCTTTCACTGTGTCTATCTATGTTTCCCCTGTTTTCTCATGCTCATCACTCCATCCCCACCCTCTTTCTCTTTCCCTCTGGTAACTAGAGTAATTACTGAACAGTGTGTCCTCCAGCTACCGCAACAGAATAGGAACTGAGTGCGCTCTCTTTCTATCTCTTGCACACGCACACGCATAGAAATCATATCCTTTTTGCATGAACATCCCCAAATCCTTTTATGCTGTGGACTTTAGAGAGAGGTAGAGCTTATTTTGCCACTTTGTGTATTACCACTCAGACCAGTGGAGCAACATCAAAACTCAGCTTAGTGTTCACAACACTAACAATCAGTGAGCCGAAACCAAACGCCGAAACTGGTCCAAACTAGAGATGGACTTTGTGAGTAATTTTGTGATTGAGTACTCACGTTAAAAAACAAGTAAGTAGTTACTAGAAAATTTAAAGCGAACATCTGACAGTCTGTGAAATTTGTATTAGTCGGTTATATCAGTTTTGTAACAGAAACCAACCTGTGCTTTCTTTTCTTTATTTTATGGCAATTTAGGCTGTTTCTTTAAAAAGTAAATAATAGCCTACATTTGTGCATATTACATTTTGTTTAGCAAGTTAGAGCAAGCAAGTCACCAGTAGCAAGAGGCTGTTCTGCACCCTGTGACAATAAGAAGCCTTTCACTTGCTGAATTGAAAAATGTTAGTGAAGTTCACAGCATCCCATCTTTATAAATCATTCAAGAATTTTACTTTAAGCTGTCTTTTTCGTTGTAAACTCCTTTTTTTTCTCATATGTCTGTTTTTGTTGTTGCACTGCTCTAACAATCACTTGCTTCTATATGTCATGCTTAAACAGTGGTCTGTGATTGGTCGATTTGCATAGCAGTCAAATATACTGCTGATAGCAATGACAGCAGTGTTACTCTGCTGCTGCAATCCATCAGTCTGAGGATGACCAGAGAGTACACAGATTTGTTTTTTTTTCTGCATTTTGCTGTCTCTAGTTCCACCTAAAAATGTGTTCTTTTGTAGGTAGTGTTGCTAGCAAACTTTACATAATGCTTGTAAAAATCCCATTTAACCTAATGAGAAACTGTAGAATGCAACTCAAATTTTGTTATTAATTTCAAACAATATTTATTTTGGATGTGTTTATCCGTTCGTATTAATAGGATAGATCATTTTTTGTTGTGTAATCAGGCTAATGTTAACATGGTGACATATTTATCAGCATTTCCAACTTGCTTAGATTCAATTAGCTATAACAACACAGATCAGCTCGGCATCATAGCATTGTAAACTGGAAGCTCAACGTTAAGTAGTGTCTCTGGGATTTTTACCAGCTTGTCCAACCTCTTTTTATTTATTTATTTTTTTGGAACATTTTAAAGGCTTATCATGTGGAGCTGAAACATTCCCAAGTCTAGGAGAGCCATATTGAAAGGAAAAACAATTATTACAATGAAATGACTATTTCACATACTACACTACAGTAAATTCTGTTAAACTGAAATAATTATCCTTTCATTGCGATGAAACATGCTGTTGGTCAGTGTTCACTAAGTACTGGCGATATCCATGATAACCTTGGAAAAGTATGTGACGTAATCTGTGACTAAAGAGGCAAATTTTGGAAAATTCTTGCAAAATTCATCAAAATATCATGTAAAATACTAAATATGCACATTTACAATTGATTAATCTGTATTAATGCACCAAGATCCAAAAAACTGTCCTTATATGATCCTCAGAATTTAGTACTGATAGATGGGACCATGCATCAGCATGTATATAAAGTAAACTTCCCAAAACTGTGTTAAATGTACTCCATGTAAAAACATGTTTTTGTTTGAATCAAGGGGCTGACTACTATAATATGTTCATGAAAATATGACCAATAGCTAAAAATTTCACAAATTGTCCAGGTTAACACTAGTCCAGGTTAAAACAAACATAAATGCCAGTGGAATGAGCTTTAAGTGAATGTCCATTTCTATAATTGTGCACACAGATGTCTGATTTCACACACACAGTTATACATTACACTTTCTCTCTGAGAATGTTTCTGAAATGGTTGCCTGTCTTACTGCTTTTGGATGTTTGCTTTGTAGTTGTGCTATCATTCTTTCAAAAACACCACTATTTTTAGCTGTGCTGTTTGTTTTTTAGTGGGCTTATCTACTGGAACCAATTGCCTATTGCACCCTCATGCTTACAGTTCAGAAACGTTTTTCAGCGTGAATGATAAACCCACCCAGTCAAATAGAAACTGTGGTTTGAAATGGTTGGAATTATTTTTTAATCGATAAAATTGAGTGAGCAGTTTTATTAATTTTGTTTAATTTATTTGTTGGTTAATCATCTACTTCTCTAGGACTAATTAGTCTCCAAACTGTTTAGTAGGGTTAGTATCTCTGCCAATACCGATCCTGTACATCAAATTCAGGGAGTCTCTACTATCATGTGTTTAGAATCCATGTCCATATGTGTCTGTGTGTGAGATTGTGAAAATGTCTGCAGACTTGTGCAGTGATGCATCTGTATAGATGAATTATGCATATGTCTGTGCGTGTATGTAGGTATAGATACTTAACACATGGACTCTTGCGCTGCTGTGAGCGTGTGTGAGTTAACGTGTGTGTAAGTAGGTCAGGCGGTGTGTGTGTGAGCGTTGCAGGAGAGAGCAGAGCAGCCTCTGCAGGAGTGCCTCTGCTTCTGCTGCAGCCATTTTCTCCTCACTGCCTGTCTCAGTGTTAATGTGTCATTGTGCCATCGAGTTCAGCACTGGTTTCTGATTGTAGCAGCCAGAGTGTATAACTGAGCTTAAAGAAATAGTTAAAGAACGATTACATTTAATTACATTTTTCTCTTACCTTTTCCCTTCCTTGATGTATGCATTCTGTAGACACCACAAACCATGTCTGTAAAAATGGACAGAAAGTGTGGACAAAGTTCAAGCTTCAAGATGGCTGCTGCAACTGTTTTTTGCTGTGTGATGTACTATTGTACATTTACATATGTAACAGTATTTTATACAGTGTCAGAAAGCAAGCAAATCTGTTTGAGATCACTAAACAACTCGACACTGATGCAAATTTGTGATGGTTTAAGCATGTAAGTTTGCACGACGCCAATTAGTGTACGTAAGCTTCCGTTATCTGTCAGTTACATTAGCCTCATAGTTGCAGGACAAAAGTGAAGGAAAAAAACATATCTATAAAATCTGCACTGGCCGCTCGGGCAACCGACCCAGTAGATATTGTGGCCAAAATTAAGAATTTGTGGCCAGAATTACTAAGACATAATTGTAGTATTCATTGCATTTGTAATTGCAATTAACAGGCATGTTTCAGTACCGAAAGCCATTCAAGTGTTGCTTTGAAAAGGGAAAAAATTTCAAAATGTTACATTAATAAGAACACACACACTCACTTGTGCATGTTTAGCAGACTGAAATTTCTCCACAAGGGAGAAAGCACTGAAATTGCTTTTGTATAAGAAGAAACCATAAAACAGCTGTGAACCCACACTAGCAGGAGCTCACCAATGCATGAGTAACAGTAAAAGCTTTCAGAACGAGTGGTGAAATAGTTTATTACCAAAAAATGTTCACTTACTTATGTGTATGTTAATTACTGTGTTTATTATTTTTAGATCATTCAGGCCTAGTGAAAAGTGGTTGTTTTGTCATTAATGTGTATATTTGTGAATGTGTAAGAATTCAGTGGTGGTTTGTTAAAAAAGGAGGGAAAAAAGAAATCTCTATGGCAAGTGGTCACTTGGACCACAGGCTCTGCATTTTAGTGGTTAAATGTGAAATATTGGAGTGATTGTTACAGCATTGTTACTGGAAAAATAAGGACAGTGTTTGTGTGTGTGTGTGTGTGTGTTGAACAAGTATGTATGGGGGGATAGAGAGAGAAAACGAGATAGAGAGGAATAGAGAGGAAAAGACAGAAAGAGAAGAAAGAATGGGGAGAGAGGGAAAAGAAAGAAAGTAGAGAGAGAGAGAGAGAGAGAGAGAGAGAGAAAGGACAAGAGGTAGATGGAAAAAGAGAGGGGGAAAGAGAGAAAGAAATAGAAAAGGAAAGGGGAAGAGAGAGGAAGAGGAAGAGGAATGGAAAGATAGAGAAAGGAGAAAGAGAAAAGTAGCGAGAAAACGAGAGAGAGAGAGAGATTCAGTGTGTATGTGTGTGTTTGGAAGCTGCTCTGGATGATTGATCATCTGCAGCAGTGAGAAACAGGGTTACTGCAGCAGCTCCTACACACTCATTCGCTTGCTCTGTTTCTCTCCCTCTCTCTCCCTCTCTCTCTCTCTCTCTCTCTCTCTCTTTTTCTCTCTCTTTTCTTTTCTCTGTCCTTTACCTTTCCTCTCTCGTTCTCTCTCTCTCTCTCTTTCTCTCTGTGCCGCTAAGCCCAAGGGAGCAGTGAGAGACGCACAGAATCACGCGGCATTTCTCTCCACCAGCCACTGCAACCTCTCTCTCTCTCTCTCTCTCTCTCTCTCTCTCTCTCTCTCTGGCTCTCTCTCTGCCTGTCTCTTATTCTTTCTTACATGCTCACACACACACAGCTGTCCTGTGCTGCTCTCTTTGGTGTGTGTATTTGTGTCTGTGTGTATGTGCGTGTGTGAATGGCGGATGTGTCTTTCAGCTTCGGATCTTTGAAGATGAAATGATTGTGCTTCCTCTCAACACCTCTGGTCCAATGCTTTGATACTTCGCACACATATACACACCCACACACACACATGCACACGTGTGTGTTTGCTTTGTTACAGTCTTTTTAGGATTATTTTTGCTGTAGTGCATTTGTCCCCTTCTCTCTTCTCTTATTTTTGTGTAATACAGGCAAGTTGTTTCAGAAAACAAAACTGTACAGTGGGAATATTTTGCTCATGCATCCAAAATAATGTGATATTTTAAGTCTGACAACTTTAAAAGGACTGGATCGAGATTAGATTATTTAATTGTCTGATGAAGCCATGTGTGATATCGCTCCACGGCCGTGTCCGAAATGGATCCCAATTTGCGTTTTAGGGCTCTTAGTGTCTAAATCATAAAATGGGTTTCCAAAGTGATTTTTGTAGCGCTGCGATCTCCCACAATGCACCGTAGTTTCTACACCACAGATCACTGCATCAGCTGTCTCTGCTGTGCCATTGAAAATAAAACTTATCAGACTCTTTTACATCCCTGGAGAAACACTAAAAACAGCAGCTTTGTACCATTGAAAATGAAGACCCTAATGTGTTTACTCCCAGCTGCTCATCCTACAGCAAAAACTGGTTATTAAATATGTACCCTAGTCAAGTTTTTGTACTTTTTCCTCATTCCCTGTGCTTTTTCAAAATGTTACACCCATGTCCACAGTTACAAATAAGAAGCCAGCTTCAGCCTAGGAAGCAACTAATGTTGGTTTATTTTTGCGCCTAGTGAGTACTGACACAGGCAGAGAATAAGAAAGGATCTATTTTAATTTATTGATTCAAATGTGTTTTGCACTTTCTACTAAGTACTAAATAGTTTACCCTTGCATAGCACAATATTAATAAGAGAGTAGCTATTTAGGTCACAGCCCTTGTCTGCTTATCTGTACAGGTAGCATTTGTGAATTGGGCTTCTATCTTAAAGATGTTGAAGAAGTAATTCTCTAATTGGCTCTATGTACTAAACACCTGCTTATCTATTTCTTCTGAAATCTTGTGTATTAGTAATAGGGAGTTTGTCCTCCTGTGCTGCAGTTACAGCGTCTACTCTTCTTTACACCAGATGCTAGAACATCGCTGTGAGAATTTGATGGTATTCAACAACAAGAGCATTAGTGAGGTCAGGTACTGGTGTTGGATGATTAGTTCTGGATCACTCAAAGGTTTTGGATGGAGCTCCATCACTCCAGAGAATGCATGTCTACTAATCCACTTTATACTCCTCTAGCTGACGGTTGACATTGGGCATGGTGACCTTAGGCTCTTGTGTGGCTGGTCAATTGGTCAGTGCTTTTCTATGGAGATTATACAAATTATGTATGTGCAGTTGAACACCTGTGTCAACAATGAGTGCATGTTATAGTAGCTGAATTCACTCAGTTACAAGGTCTATCTGGAAACTTTTGGACAGATAGTGTTTAGACATTAAGGTATACAAATGACAGAGAAATATCCAGCAAGAGGAGCTAGACAGAGAGTGAGAGAGAGGAGAAGAACTATTTGTGTTTCCGTTTTGTTGAAAGGAACACAGAATTTATTTCATTTGTTTTACGAAGTGAATTATTGACATCATTTTCTAATGTAACATTTACAAAAAAAGGGAATTATTATTATCATTATTATTATTATTTAATTGTGTATTTTTATTGTATGTATGTTTATGATACCTTCTGAGACAATCACTTTGTTTCTGGCACTACATAATCATATATATATGTATGAATTATATCAGAAGGACAGGATCATAGTAATGCAGAGCATATATGTAGTGTCTGTGCATGCGTGCATAAGAATGAGTGCGTGTATGTGAGCACATGATAGTGTGCGATGAGCTCTCTGATGCCATGCTGCTTGTTTGGTGCGTGTTTTGCAAAGCCTCAGTATATCCACACTGTGGCTGTATCAGTCAGCTTGATTTATATTTTGTGATTCAGAGAAACGGGGGATGGTTTAAAGCAATAAATCAATCAGGCCCCTCCCCTTGCCTTGTTAGCGCTGCGATGCTGCGATTCTATCAATGGAGGAAGATGGCTGTTGCCATGGAAACAGTTATGAATGAGAGCGGGCTGGTAACCGTAGAAACTGTGTGAATGAGGAACTGCTGGTTGCCATAGCGATGCAGTGTAAAGGTAGATGGGCCTGCGGTCTGCAGCAGCTGCAGAGTCATCAGCATCTTTCCTGAAAACAAGCAATCAGAGTTATTTATTAAGGCATAAACAAAGATGGGTTTCGTGAAATTTCGGGCATCCAACACGGAGATACAGTACAGTATTTTTGTGTAAAAATTTAGATGAAATATTAGTTTTTCAATAGATAACAGACAGTGATGTTTGTTAAAGTACCAAAATCCTAGATTTTTAATGTATTTTCCTTGTATTTTTTCTTGTATTTTAAGTTTCCACTAATTTAATTAACATCATTTTTCTTGCGGTCCGCTCACAGCTCTTGTGTGGTTTTATGTACCAAAATCAGGCCTAATTCATTGTCACATTTATTTTCCTACCTCTCTTTGTATTCTTTGTACTACCTCTCTTTGTACTTTTTTGTGAGCAGCTTAGTTCCCATATACGAACTGTATTGTCTGGTAAGTGAACAGTTTTTGAAACTTTAATAGTGTTTAGGTACTACATAATGTCTCATTTATTAAAAATAAAAATCAAAGGAAAACTGATGATACAGGCTCTTGAACCCAAAACTGACAGGTTTTTTTCCTAAATGTGTGCAAGACAAGTGAGTGCAGTAAGTGACTGTTTAGCACCTGCTGATTCTGTAGCACAGATTTATTGCAGCTTTAATCTTCAAACCCACCTGATTCCTCTTTTCAGATGCTCCTGATGGTTCATTAACTCAATCAGATGTTTTACATTAGGAGTGTGAAAAGTGTTTAAAAGTGCTCATTGTAAGAGACTGTTATCAATAAAGAAGAAGCCTTTTCCCAACGTATCCACTGGAGTTAAGAGCAACATCAAAAGAATATTCTGGAGCAAACAGCTTTAGTGGAAGTAGAGAAACATGTTATATAGTAAAATATTGTTTAAATGTAGAAATTTAAACAGTCTTTTATTTCTGGTATTTGGCCTTGTGTTTTTTGTTAAAGATGTGCTTGTCTTTGTTTAATTCAGCACCGCTCTCTTCTTCTCTCACTCCGTCCTCACTCTCAGCGTGTGTCTGGGCGTGTGTGTGTGAGGTGGATTGGCAGGTGATTCCCAGCCGAGCGCTCCCTGTGAACGGAGTGTAAACACCAGTGTGTGTGTGTGAGAACCCTGTCTTTACCCCCTAATCTCACTGTGCCGGAGTGCATTCTCCAGAGTCCACCACGCTATCTCTTAGCACCAACCCAAAGGGCCTCAGCAAGGTCCATCTAGGCCCGGCGCCTGGCTCACCAGAATGGCTGGCTTTCGGCCAAATTGCGCTACTTTTTGGTTGGATTTTCTGAGAGTAATGTGCTTTGGTGGATGGTGGACTGGTTTGCTATGATTTTGGTGTATTTATTTATGTATACAGTACTGTGGAAAGGTTTAGGCATGTAAGCACATTGTTTAAAGTCATTTATCTTCCAGATAAGTGTTTCAGTTTGCTTGTAAAAACATGATGTATTATTAAAATGGGTGCAAATAAACGTAACAAGAATTTCACTTTTGCACACTCTTACATCTTTGCTGTCATATTAAAGGGCCCTATATAGCAACAAACTGTTACTATGCCTTCTCTATTTTGCCTTCATTTTTTGTTGTATCAAAAACCATTACAAAAGCCAACCTGTTAGCAGTTCTTTTTGATAGTGTAGCATTTTTTTTGAAAAACCTAAAACTGCGTTGTGATAATTTCCTAAAGTTTTTGAAAATGATTTCAAACCCTAGGGAACCTAAATAGTATCTAAGTAGGTTAATCTTGCTGTTGTGGGCACACAATATGCATGTACATATTATGTGCTGTGATTAACTTTCAATGCATTTGGCCAGGTTCTGTCTTTTTTTCCTCTTTCCTTCTTTTCTACACATTTTTGACAAGACCTAAAAGGTGCCTGAATTTCCCTTAATGAGCTCTGCTGCATCTTACTTTGTCTTGGTGGAATATCTGTTATGAGCTTTAAGTGAACAGAAAGGATAAACACATCAGAAACAGTTACTAAACATCGCTGTACGACATGCATGCACGTGAGCAGTTCTTTTTGACTGCCAGTGTATAGTTAGAGCTCTGTAGAATGAAAACATTTTAACACAAGGAAATTAAATCGAATCTTGACCTTCAGAACAGAACACAGTATTGAACCTGAATATTTATGTACCTTTACACCTTTAATTCCTTGTTGTGTGTGTGTGTAGCCTCCTTTAGCCTGTGTTTCCTGCTGATCGATACAGCGCTACTGTTTATAACTCCGCTTCCTGTCTGTCTCCGCCAGCACATCAGGGACTGATTCCTGCTGGAATAAACTGCAACTCATGCTGTTCTCAACTGTCATCATTAAGAAGATTGTTTTTGTGTGTGTATGTGTGTGTGTGTGTTTGTGTGTGTGTTAGACAGAGAGTGAGTGTGTGAAAGTCTGGGTTATATAATGAGTCAGGTAGAGCTGACAGTGGTGGCGGTGGTGTTAGAACCGGAGCTCTATAAATAGAAGAGGAGAAAGATGGGAATAAAAGCAACCAGTCAGCATCTTCTGCTCTTTTCCATTCACTCCGCCCCTCCCTCTCTTCTCTCTCTCTTTCTCTCTCTCTCTTGTCTCTCTCACTCTCATTTCCCCCTTTCTCTGTTGTCTCTCTCTCACTCTGTTGTGCTCTCTTTCTCTCTCTCTTGCTGGTGTTCTCCTTTTGTCTCTTTTGCTTTATAAAATAAGCTCTTTTAAGATATTTCAAATCAGCATGTTTAGTTCAGTAATCCATTGGTTCCATGATTTTGTGTGAGCAAAAATGTTTTTGCAACATGACACTTTTTAGTAAACAAGATAACTGTTGGTTGACTTAGCTTGTAAATATTTGGCATTATACCTCGATGTCGTAAGTTTCAGTTTTTTAATAGAGTACTTTACCTTAACATTCCATTTGCTGCACATGGCATGGCTTCCTTACATTACTGATAAACAAAGGTAATTTTACAGATATGCTATAACAAAAGTCATATTTATATATTAATGTATAAGCCCAGTGTGAAAATAAAAAGTTTGATTGCTGAAGCAACATATACATCCTGTGTTTAAATAGATTCATAAATATCAGAAATATATACTTACACATCAGATTGATTCATGTACCATGTATTCACAATATATTTCTCTATCAATTCTTTGAATGCAACTTTGCTAAGTTCCACTAAACCCCCCAAAAAGTATACAAATTACATAACCCTTCTCTCCCCTCTGTCTTTTTTCATGTCTCTCCCCTTCTCTTTCAACCCTTTTCCAGCCACATCTCTAGCCAAGCTTCTCTCTCCCCTTCATTCATCTGACCCTTTTCTAGTCCGCTTCCATTTTCTGAATGGTTCATTCTCTTTCAATAAGCTTGATAGATCCTCCTTCCTTTGAGCTGTCCTTACACTCTGTGTGTGTGTGTGTGTGTGTGTGTGTGTGTGTGTGTGTGTTAGTGCACACTATTGAACAGGAGAGGCTATAGGTTGCTCTATGGGTTTAGGGACACCTAGATTTCCAAATTGATTTTAAGAAATGAGGATGTTTTCTTTGTCTGTTCGCAATAGCCTTTTAAAGCCAACACAAAAGTGTCTATCTCTGCCTTTCAGTCTGCACTTCTCCTTTATATAATAATGTGATTTCTTAATGCTATTGCATCTATTTTGATATGTAAACAATATGATGTAACAAAGCTGAAAAAATTGTAGATTTTTATTTTTTTGTGTCACCAACTACCTTTTTAAACAACCAAACACGTGAATAGAACTATATTTACTTCACTGTTCTTTTATTTTAACTCTGAATAAACAAATCAGTAATAAGCATTTTCATAGCGAAATGAATTGTGTTCTAAATGTGCATGCACACTTGATCGCATTGCATCCAACAATAAAGGCAGCGTGGGGCATCTTCTATACAGTGGTACAAAAAAGATGATAGCACACAGAAAGCTCCAGTTCTAGATGTTTATCCGTTTTACTATAGCTAATGTGGACATGCATGCACACCAGCTACTCTGGGGGCAGCATTAATTCCTTAAATTCCCAGACTTTTGATATCCTAAGGCTTATTATTTAGTAACTACTCCTGGATGTTTGTGGAATTAATGGGAGCAAATCCAAAGTCTATGAATGTATCACTAACGACATGTTAGGTAAGATATGGTTAATGAATAAAATAGAAAGCTGTAAAAAAATTAACAGTGAAGATCAACCTTCACTTAGAAATTTTCAAAAGAAAGCTAAGGTGTCTCCAAAGATGTCCTCCCAGTACATAACAGATAGACAGGCATGGTGTAGTTAAGCAGCCTTTTACGTATTCGTTTGCATGCATTTCACTCATCTTTTTCCAGTCAACTCGGTTAGGTGATCTATTTACAGTGACGTTTTAGCAGCACTAAAGGTCAAATGATTAATCACACATAACAGTAACAGGGCACACATCTGTACTCTGAACACATGAGTATTTAAAAAAGCTCTGCTATTTCTCTGTCATAGAAGTCATTCCAACTTTCCAAACCTACCTTCACTGTCCGGGCCATCACGGCCTGGCTGTTCTCTCTACTGCTAGGGGATATGGCCAGAAGTCTTACCTCAGTATTTTTTTTCCCATACTATTTGATGTCCAAAATTGTTAGCAATTATTATATACATGCTCAATTCCACTTTGCTGGCTGTTATTTTTAACACTCAGCTTGCAACAACTTTAAACCTTTATAACTCTGTGCTAATTTTATTCTACTCTTATCAAATACCTACCAAACACAGCGTTCATCATGATGTATATATAATAAAATAATAAAAAAAAACAAAAGCTACTACTTTTGAGAAAATAAAAAACAAATCTAAAACTGTTAATGCACCCTCAAGCCTCGGTGAAACTGAAAACGAAATTAAAAACTTAAAGGAAAAACTAAATAAAAATGAAAACTAATGAAAATTTAAAAACTATAATATTTCTGATCTGTACTGGTCTAGTTGGACTGCATAAGGCTAAAAGTTACAGACCTTGGCATTTTTGTTTACTAAACATGTAACAATACATTTGTTTTCAGATGTGATTCTGAGATACAGTTAGATCAAGATTAAATTTGATGTTAATTTTTATGTGTTAAAATAAAAATAAAGTCACAGTTGGAACAAAACCTTGCATCTCCAAAAAAACTTTACAGGAGAAGAAAAAAAATGTCAGCATTTAATGCAAGAAAATGCAGTGTAATATAACAAGTCATATTGGATCATTTCTACTGGTCTATTCATCATGAAATTTTGACGCAGTGTAAACAGCAAAAAGAAGCATAAGGCTTTGTTCAGTGACACTATACTGCACAGACTGGTTTGCCATGCTGCTTTCTAACAAAATAAACCCTAGAAATCATGACCCCTAGAATTTACAAGCTCTTCAGAAAAAAAGCCCAGTCGTTTGAGTGTGGATGTGTCCATAACAGAAGCCCTGCTTTAACTATACTGAATGCTGTCATCATTGGTCTACATTTAGATGACTAGTTTTGATCATTGAAAATGGTTCTCAAGAAAACAAGAAATATATGGAAGAGAGTGAGAGGTATCGGTGATACAATTTGACATTGTTATGCACTATTTCATCTGTTCATTGTTTTCCAGATACTGAACTGAATGCATTGCATTGTTATCATTTACCATTTTATTAATAATAAAAGTGCATTTTGAGCTCCGGTCTATGCCTAACTTTGTGCTAAATGTGAGTTTTCTTGGGTTGAGCACTGCAGCCCTCACAGGTGATTGATTGATTAGGCATCGCTGGCTACTTTATGGCATTAATGCTGAGTTTCTTTTTCTTTCTCAGAATTCTCTCCACGGTGGGCTCAGACTTTGACCTGAGAACGCTGCGGGCCGTGAGAGTGCTGAGGCCGCTTAAGCTGGTCTCAGGAATTCCCAGTAAGTATCACAGAGGGACAGATGCAGAGAGGGTGGGAAGAAGGGATATGGGATGAATGGGAGAGAATAATAAGAGTAAGTTAATTATATTAAGATAATAAATAAAACACAAAAGATGTTAAAGCTTTAGAATGCTGACGGCTTTAAAAACAGTGATGTTCAGCTTGTGATGTACAATAAAATATCCAAGTAAAAGTAAAATAAGAAGTTTTAGCTCATCAGAGCCAAATCTATATTGGTGATTGCATTCTTGATACAATTATTTGTGATCCTTCAATCTTAAAACAGACTGTGAGAGTTATTAGTATGTTTTTTTTTACTATGTTTACAGTTGCAAAACTGTAGACAAAACAATAACTTTTCATCAAACTGAAATTATAATAAGAGGTCTCCTCTTGTACATAAAAATACAAAAAAAACTATCTAAGAGTTAGTTCTTCTAAATTTAAATAAGTTTAAATAAGTAAGACAGTAAATTAATAGACAGAAAATGAAAGTGAATTCAATGCCGCTGCTGTCCCTGAACCTGCTGTCTCTCCTCCAGGCCTGCAGGTGGTGCTGAAATCCATCATGAAGGCTATGATCCCACTGCTGCAAATTGGCCTGTTGCTCTTCTTTGCTATCCTCATGTTCGCCATCATTGGTCTGGAGTTTTACATAGGCAAATTCCACACCACCTGCTTCGACGACATCACTAGTAGGTTCCTCTCTGGTTTTAGCCCAGCTAAGGATGATTTCTTCATTGGGCGTCAGGTTTTTTGATATGAGGTTAACTTGATGGAACCCTTCTGAGCCATGATAGAAGTTTTCCCCAATATACCTATTGGACAAAACATTGTTATGAAATAACAAAAGTTTGGGAGAAGGACCATGTCTGAGGCTTCTCTTCCTTTCAGACTTATATAGGCTAAACATACCCACAGGATTAGCACATAGCTGCTTTATGCTAACAAAACAGTTTTTACTGTATTGAAAAGTAACAGTACAATAATCAAACATTTTTTGGAAAAGTGATTTCCCAAATATATGACAGGCAGTGTATGTGTGTGATTTCATTCAGTGTGTGATTTTTGTCTGTGACAGATGAAATTCGTGAGGATTTTCCTTGTGGAACAGAGCCGCCGTCCCGCCTCTGTCCAAACGGGACCACCTGTAAGTTGTACTGGCTGGGACCCAACTATGGCATCACCCAGTTCGACAACATTCTGTTTGCCGTTCTCACTGTCTTCCAGTGCATCACCATGGAGGGCTGGACTGACCTGCTCTACTATGTGAGTTAAAATGACGTAATGCGTGGCCTAACTACACTGAAAAATTTTGCTTTTTAATTTCGTGCTTCAGCCTTCCGCCCAATGACAGCTGGGATAGGCTCCAGCACCCCACCGCGACCCAGAAGGATAAGCGGTTTAGATGATGTATGTATTACGTGCTTCAAATGTGGTGGAACAAATGAATAATACATATTGCAGTTTATTTCTTTTTTATGTTGATGCAAAACATTCTCATTCTCATGTCTCATGACTGACACATTTGAATCATGTAAGTTCAAAGCGTGTTTTTGTTTCAGTGTACACCACTCTGCTATTCAGTTAAATGAAATTCTTTGTTTATATAGCATGGTTGTCTGCTTTGTATATTTCCAATTGGTACAACCTCAACCTTATCAGCATTTGACAGGCTAAGGACTGTTTTTACGATTAAGTGATGTGTCCAGGGTCCAGCACGGTCTCTGTGTACTGAGGTGTAGCCAGAGAACAGTATAAACTTCATCCATTTGGTTCTGCAACTATATAATTTGTCTGCAACTAAAACAGTGCACAGATCCATAATCACTGGCAAAGCCTATTAAACACACGTTGAGAGACACAAGCTAACTCACTAAGCATCTTTTACTCGGATAACTTCTGCTGAAATTATCAAAATGCACTTTTCTGATATCTAGCTGTTTCTTACTGATGTAAGATTTAACCTATCTCAAAGACTGCAAAGCACACAAAAATGAAGGGCTATGCTAAGACTGTAAATTTGTGTACAGTGAGTCTTGCATTCTCTTCTTACAATGTTTCAAGATATTCCTCTGTCAGCTAACTCTATACAAGCAGGTCACACTTGCGGTCTCCTTCACTTTCCTTCAGGACCACCCACTTTTGTCACTGGCCCACCTAAAATATTTTCAATATTATAATATTATTAATAAATTAACCACATTGGACCAGATCGGCCATGTCTGTATTTTTCTCTCTCCTCTCCTAAGAAAATTACAGGCAGATTTACCTACTTTTTCTCAGCAAAGCACTGGTCATTTTAGTTCCGTCCAAGTACAATACAAACTCCTTGCTTTTCCTGGCAGGTGTCACCTCACGTTGGAAAAAAGAGCTACTTACAGTATTTGGTCTCCTAACATGCATATCAGAAACTCTTCCAGATATTAAACACTTCCTGAATTGTGAAATGAAATATGGTTGCTTTTTGATGGGTCAGGCAACCATTTACTTCGACCACTTGGGAGAGTATTATCAGGAGAAGCAAGATCCTGGGGCTTAGCATTACTTTATATTCACATTAGTACAGTATTATCAGCTTATTTAGAAGGTTTCTTTTAGGAAGTTCTCTAGAAATAATGACTAGTTATATCACGGTTTAGAACATGTACTGTTAAATTCTGATAAAACAGAAGCCACTAGAAACTCGCTTTACATGTGGTATAGTAATTACCATCCGGATATGAGTGTTGTATCAGTGAGGAGGCATGTAAAAATATTTTCACACACATCCCACCACTAAACTAATCCAGTCCATACAGGGCTTATTTTTTGCATTTTTTCATTTGCATTGACGCTTAGCAGACATCTCTAGCTACTGTTACTACCTCATTTGATGTATCTCCTCCATCTGCAAGAGAGAAACTCAGTGTTTGCCGCTTCTGAAAATTTGTTGTGCCATGACTCAATAGGGGAATCTATCCTCCTTTGGGCCACACCAGATATTGTAGTTATGGCGGAAGTAGGAAAAGTTAACAAGGAAGATTAAACAGAGGCACTGGAATTATTCTGGGAGAGATAAGCCAATGACTAATTTTAAAGGTCTATCAGAAAACATAGTAAATAGCAAGGGTGTAATGTTTTAGGGTTGGTTTGCACAGATTGGTTTGAATCAGAAGAACACCAGTTTTATTTCTAAATTGCATGCAACTGATTTCAAAGTTGCAGGATAAAACATTTGGTTTGAGTGCAGGACAGGATTACAACATTCAGAAACAGGTTAGAAGTTCATGCAGTGTTTGCCATCATAAAGCTCACAATACAGATCAGGGCAGGAGTCTGAGAGAGATGTGATTGGAAGACTCATATGATAGATGAAGGTATTCTAAGTAAAAGATGAACTTGTATTTGCAGGAAAAGTTCTTCCGCAGTCCTTACCTGCTCAGATCTCTCTGTCTGTGCTGACATGGACTTTTTAAACTTTTGCCTGTGTGAGTTTAGCCAAAGCACTATAATGCAAAATATCTGTGCTGTTGTAAATATCAACACAAAGAAAGTGATGGGCGAGGTAGGTGAATGTAGCATCAAATTTCCGTCTTAATCCGTGTTCCATGCGCCTCCGGGAGTGCGCAGTAAGCAAAATCTGTGGCTGCTGGCCTATTGAGAGCGCACCAGCCTGGTGGGGTGTGGGTTCTTATCGCTGAGGGCCAGCCTGTCCACTCAACTCCCACACTTTCACACTCAGGTGTGTCCACCACTGCGGTCACTGGGGTTCTGGCGGAGGAAAGTAGGCAGTGATGTCAGCAGCACTGCATAGGAACACATGAACTCCTTGCTGCGCCACCAACGCATTGCAGCTAACTTACTGCATTTCTTCATTGTGCTAAAAAGTGCAAAATATATTGTATGTAGCACCTTTCGAACATTAAAATGCAGTTTATGAAGAAGGTGTGCTTTACAACAAAAGAACAAAAAAGATAATAATAGTAATAATAGTAATGAGAACAATGATCAGACAAATGTGTTTGCATACTTTGCTAAATAACTAGAGAATGTACACAATAGTTTCGTAATAGTTACTGAATAATAAGTCTTAAGATGAATAACTGAATAATAAGCTTGAAGTTTAAGAACACAAGTGCTTCGAGCTACGCAGATACAGTTTTGCCCATGGTTGCATTCAAGAAAGTGTCACTATGCAATTCATAGTGTGACACAAGTGCAAGCCTTATTGTAAGGGTTAGGGGCTAAGCTGCCAGTAAGCATCTTGGAAGAAGTGGGTACATCGAGAGCCATCTAAAAATGGAAGCTTATTACCCACACAATGCTAACTAACCCACTAGTTAGCGTTGTGCTAACTGCATGCCTAAATCATCACCTACCTGGCAATATGGAGTTTGATTCCTCGTTTGGGAAACCATGCTGTGCTAATAAGAGCAAGCTTTGGGCAAAACTAAACAACATTCTCCTTCTTCTGTAACATGATAAAATTGTAAGTCTTTCTTGATAAGAGCATCTGTAAATGCGGCAAATTCTAAAAAAAAAAAAACACCTGTTTTGAAGATGCATTTTAAAGGTGGGAGTAAATATTGATGGGCTGCACTTTGTGATACATTGTGAATACTTGAGGCTAGGCTGTTTGAATTTGTTTTTGCTAGCTCACTCATTAATCCAGGAATGTGAAAACGACACTTATGTTAGTGGTTAATTCCATGCCAGGTTCATCTAGGTGAACCTCTGAAGCTTGAGCCAATAGAAAACAAGAGGGTGAGCTATGGTATCTTCTTTCTGGAAAAAAAAAAACTAAACGGTAGAGCTCCTTTTGACTCAGCCAAGGGGTGACCAAGGGTGGTCAGGGCCATCCTAGCGTAAAGCATGACCAACCTTCTGGCCACCCCAGTTATGGAAAGTGAGACAGTCAGCCATCATCAATAATGCACTCACCAGAGAAAGGTTTTCCTACCTGCCGTCTGTGAATGGTTGCGCTTTACACTGCAAATCTGCTGTCAGAGTAGTTAGCAGTCAGCTATAAAAGTCTGATGAATTTGCTACAAATTATCATTAAAATATAGAGCATGGATTACTGAAGGCACAGAAAAGACTCAACATTGCAACAATGAGAAATTAAAACTAAAGTTAACAAATAATCTACCTGGCTAACTAGTACAGTTCATTTTGCTGGATAAATGAGTAAAAAACCTGTGATACGTCAGTGTTAGTGTAAAAAAGTGCAAAACACTTACATTGTGTAAGTGATGTGATTTTTCTTGGCCAGTCATGCAGTGTTTTTTTTTACAGTTAAAAAAAACTGGCTAACAGAGATTATGATAGCTACTGTAGATAAATTTGCTCTGTTTGGCTCTTTTGCTCTGATTTAGAAGTCTAACATCAATGGACCAATGTATGTTGCATAGCCAAAAACTGTAGTAGACTGTACAAAATCTGCTTACATTTCTGATGTAAGTAGCTGTTAATAGTTCATTTCTTTTTACTTTTTAATTTGCACAGTAGTTAATGGTGCTTTTATAATTTTTAATTTTGCTGTTTGCTTCAGGAGAGTGTAGTTAGATTTCCGTTTACTTGTCTGAAAAAAAGGTCTGTACGTGCTTCACATCCAGTTAGAGGCACACTGTTTTCATAATAATTTATTGTGATATCCGACAGCTTTATCGAACATTGCATTTAATGTCAGTTTCATGCAGCACTAGTGGGCACACATTCACAACCCAGTTCACATTGCTGTAGAAATGCATATTATTGATTTGTTTTATCAAAATTGCAATAAAAGGTCACCAAAGTGTGAAGTATATTTATATTCATGTGTTTGCTTGACCAAAATGGTTGTTTGTTACAATACAAATCTATGACTTTTTAGCTTTGCCAGATCTTGTTCTGTACATTACAGAGTAAATGTGACAGCATTGAGAAATCACATTATTAAAGCAGAAGCGTACGGTTTCTCTCTGTTTTTAGCCAATCCTTGGGCTTTATACATTGTCATGTCTCTTCCTCTTGCTTTCTTCTTCTTGCTCTTAATCCTCCTCTTTCGCTTGTCTTGTTACCCCCCTCCTCCCCATCTCGCTCGCTCTTCTCCTCTCTCCATCTCCGTCAGGCCCCATGGACCGGGCTCTATATTTATCAGGCCCTGTTCAACCGGAGTGATTCTTACAGCTGCTGAGGAAGAAAGCGATGAAAATTTAATGGCCAAAAAGCTGCAAAAGCTGCAGTACATACAAGAGCTCTCAGACATGCAGAGAAAGAGAGAGAGAGTGAGTGAGTCAGAGAGAGAGAGAGAGAGAGAAGGGAATAGAGACAGAAGGTGAGAGAGGGAGTAAGCAGGAAAAGAGAACAGGAGTTGCAGAATTGGAAAAGAGAGATGGTTTTGGATGGACCTGGGGGTGGACAGAGCATCCAAAAAATGCTAAGACTCAAAATAGAAACAACAAATGATCTCTCTCCTATCTCTTCAGCCAGTTCTGAAAGGAAAATAAAGTGTCTTTTTTTTATCGGGAAATGTTATGTTGCCTCTTGCTAAGTAAGAATATACTTCTCTGCACTTCCCAGACTCTGTAATCTTTAACACTAATGCAGTTTTTACATTACGATGGTAACCTGAAGATGCCAGACCGGATGTACCACAATTTTAATGGAGTAGCAAAGGTAACCTAGTGCAACAACCAGCAGACGTGTTGGACAACTTCTGTTGTATGGTCACAGCAGCAAAATAAACCGGATTTTATAATTTGATTAGTAAATACTCATAGATAAATATTAAAATAACATGATTTTGCTATCTCTGACAATAACAGCCACTTCTGAGGGTTAAAGCAGTTTCCTGAGTCTGAACCTATGGCTCTGTTCTAGCAGCTCCAGTTTTCTCTCCACAATTTTATTTGTTTATTTATTTATTTTTAGTTGAGGCCACCTCTCCACCCAGAGGGTGGCTTGTGGAGCTTTGCCACACAAGATGGCCGACCGTTTGCATTGCAGTGCATCAGCGGGTAGCAGCAGTACAGCAGATGGCTTTATGTATATGCAACCGTCAAAGCGTTGGCCCTATCGTCAGGAGATTGCATGTTTGATCCCTGGTGATGATACAGCCGTCCGTGGCCGAGAGTCCAAGAGAGCACAATTGACATCTCTCTCTCTGGGTGGGTAGGATGGCCCCCTGTCTCCCCCCATCGCTCAGCGCAATGCTAGCCAGTGCAGGCATCTGTTAGCTGACATAACAAAACTGGCGGTTGGCGCTCTCCTCTGCGTTCAGCTGTCCAATGATGTTGCGTTAGTGCCAGTTCGAAAAGATGCGGTGGCACTTCACAGGTCTCGGAGGAAGCTTATGGTAGTTTTTTCCCTCCTAGTGCTGGTGATATTGTGTGATTGGTGGAGTCCTAACTAGTGGGTGGAATTGGATATGTCTAAATTAGGAAAAATCCCAAAAAAATGTTTTCACGATATACGAAATGGCATGATATGCATTTTTCTCTGACATTTGATGAAGTTGGAAATGATGAAGTACAACCACATTTAAAAATCATATTTTAAACTATGAATATAATTAAATAACTGTGCTGCACTGAATACAGTTAAACGCCACTAATTATGCTCTCTTTGTAGTCAACTGTAGTTACGAAGTGTTTTTAAGTACTGACAATATCCATGACATGCTCAGAAAAGCATAATTTCTCACAATAGTAATAAACATTGTCATATTGCCTAGCCCTGTTATGAATATACCAACACGGTACAGTATGTTTTGTCAGTGTAAGGGTTTTTGTGCAGTGCAAAAGCCAACAGGCTGAATGGTAGAAGGTTGGCGCTGACCTCTGTGACCTTTGTGTGTTGTTCTAGAGTAACGATGCCTCAGGCAGTGCATGGAACTGGATGTACTTCATCCCCCTCATCATCATCGGATCATTCTTCATGCTTAACCTGGTGCTGGGTGTGCTGTCAGGGTAAGACCATGAACTGTTGTGAAGTCTGAGGGCAACATTACTCTTTTTTCCATGGAAAAAAGAGTTTTGCAGAGTTACCTGCAAAACAAGGACCATGACAGATTTTTTTCTTGATTTTTTTTAATAAGTGAATTTGATGGAATATGTAAACATTGTTAAAATGTCAAAATGTGTCTTTCACTTCCCAGTCCTAATGGTCCATATATGGAAAAACTAAGCTAGCAGGACAGCCAGTCAGTCCATCTAAATGGAAAGTAACAAGAACAATCTGTTTAATTTTAGGAGAAACAAAGAGGGAATGAAAAAAATCAATCATGGCTCTTGCATAAACCCCCACACAAATGTCATTAGTGTACAACAGGGAAACATTTAAAATGCAAGAAAATGGGAGCATAGGGGAACTTTAATATTCACACTTGTCATTTTCCGGCCTGTTAGTAATTGTGTATGTGTACGTATACGCTATTTACGTTAAATGCCGTAAATGTGTGTGTGACACAGGGAGTTTGCCAAAGAGAGGGAGCGTGTGGAAAACAGGAGAGAGTTTCTGAAGCTGAGGCGGCAGCAGCAGATTGAGAGGGAGCTGAATGGATATCTGGAGTGGATCTGCAAAGCAGGTATGCATTTAATGCACATTACACATTAATATTGTCAACATCATTTCAAAACCTCAAGTTACAGTTTCAGAGATTTTATTATTCTATTGACGATATGCATTTTTTGCACGCATAACACATTAATACATATGTTATTTATCACAGTATAAAAGATGCCAGTGCCATGCAGTGTTACCTCAGATATCTGCAAGTCAGACTGTCGTGTTTTCAGGTAAACTGTCCAAAATGTCAGTATCTAATTTTTTCCTTTGTTTCTGTTCAGAAGAAGTGATCCTGGCCGATGAGGATAATGATGCTGATGACCGGATGCCCTTTGACGGTATTTTTGTCCGGAAGCCTCCCCACATCCCTCCTTCTCCCTGTTTCTTTCCTACATATGAAAGCAGAGAAATGTCTCTATCATGTTGCCTTTGCTGATGAAGTGATATTTTATCTTCTGTTCTGTGGCTACCATGCTTACAAGGTCGTAAATATATATTTGGAGTAAAAATGCATATTAATGTGTGCATGAATTAGATGTTGTTTCATATTCTAAGAGAAAGCAGTAGAGGAATTTAAAATGTACATTATCATCATACAACTGACAGTTCATGGCTGATTTTTTCATAACGGATTCCTGATTTTTTAACACTTCAGTAGTCGAGTCTAATAATACTCTAATAATAATATAATAATAATAATAATAATAATATTCAGTATTCACCCACTATTCGATCACAATAAAATTCTCAGACCACTTTACAATGTAAAAGACAAAACAAAAACTTCAGTCACATTTGTATGTTCATTGTATTGTTAGAAATAATTTTAAATTGCAACAAAGTGAATAGATCAATTTGAATTATGATACACTCTGAGATTTCCTGATGAGTCACAATAGTTTTCTGGTGCAAAAGGCTCTGGTAGTTGTGCAGTTCAAAAATGCCTTTTGTGTAAGTGTACTGGTATTAGGCCATCAAGTGTAATGCTTCTGTGTGTGCTGTACAGGATCAAGGAGAAGGCCCACCATCAAGAAAAGCAAAAACGACCTGCTGAATCCAGAGGAGGGGGATGGAGACCTCACACTGGGTAAGACCCTCCCTAAAATTGACATGAATTTCAAGTGTAGACAGTAAGTCATGTTTGGCATCCAGAGTTCACTTTTTTAGCTTTGCACTGAAGATTCTCTCTCCGTCTCTCTCTCCCTCGTTTGTCTCTCTGTCTGTTTCTTACTTGTTTCTGTCTTTCAGGTTCTCCATTTGCGCGGGCCAGTTTGAAGAGTTCTAAGCTGGAGGGCTCGTCGTTCCATAAGAAGGAGCGTCGACTGCGATTCTTTATTCGCCACATCGTGAAGACCCAGGCTTTCTACTGGACGGTGCTCTGTCTGGTGGGCCTGAACACTCTGTGTGTAGCGGTGGTTCATTACGACCAGCCAGAACTACTCTCGGACTTTCTCTGTGAGTGCCTTCAGCTTTCTACTCCATTCGTCCCTCTCCATCCTTCATTTTCTGAATGAACACTAAGGATTGCACTGATATGGAATTTCTGGCCAATGACAACTACTGGTAGTTAGCATCTTGCTGTGCCCGAAACCAGTAACCAAATATTAATGAAAACAGTTGAACCCAGTGGCCAAAATTATGAATCTGTAGCCACAAAAATAGAAACATGTTTATCATAAATACATTTTATGTACAATTAAAGCAGCATTATGTGAGAACTGGTATTTTTTTTTGACTCTTGGGCTACCCCTACAGTTACAGAGTGTATTTCAGTTTTACACCACTGTTGTACAAATAACACTTTGAGCCCCTGTCATGAACAGCTGTACACGTACATTTGTTGACAAGCTGAAGAATACAGAATCCAACTCCCCTTTGAGTGCAGGCGTGTCTCGCAGGCATATGGATGCTACAGATTACACTCACGTATCCGGTTGTTTCTATGTGTAAATAATCGAAATCGCAAGTGTAATCTTTAGTGTGCATATGCTTGCGTGACATGCGTACACGCCAAGGGGAGTTGGATTCTGCCAGCGAGACGGAATAAAGACTGACCAAACTTTTTGTTGTTTTCCTGTTAGCTGTGAGACTCTTTTAGCTCTTGCCAACGACCAGAAACTAGTAGAGATTTACTCTCATCTAGTCTCTGTCTTTTTCTCTTCCTCGCTTCCTCCGAGAACGTCTTCGCTCTCTTTGCAGCCTCTGGCTTGATGTCCATGTTGGGAGTACCGAGCTGGCTTCATCCTATAACTAGCTAAAGAACCATAGCTGTTGGTGTGTGACAGGGTGCCATAAAGCGTTACGCAGCTCTTGCAAGAGGTTTTTTGGCCGCTTCCCCAAAGTTACATAGTGCTATAGCAGGTGTTCCGCTTTGAAAAAGAAAGAAAATATTCATTAAAAACTTTACATTTCCCCCCTTCCCACCTGGTCCACCCAGATTTTATCTGATCTAGGTTGCTATTAGGTACTATTCAGCTGTTGTAGTGATAGCCTTTTGCCCTGATTCCAGCTTAGTCAATACCTTATTTTATTTAAGAACTTTTTTGACAGAGTGAAAATGGCAAACTGCAGCCAGCGGAAGAGCATCTGTGATGCCAGGCAGCTTAGCTTAGCTGGGGGGAACTACTGCAGTTACAGTTACAGAATTCAAAATCTGATTAGATGCAATTAATTTACAACAAAACAGGTTTGTTAAAATGGAATAAGATTGCAAAAAACTATTCAAGATGAGTACAAGGCTCTGTACGTTTAGTGGCCCAAATGTGAAAAAGTTGTGGCTTGGGGCACAGGGCAATAGGTAGTGTCTGTCCCTACTGATTAATTTTACATTGTCATAAAGATAGTAACGTGCATGTTTAGCAGACACTCCTATGATTTTTTAAAAATAAATATTTAAATGATTTATTTATTGTATTTTGGCTTTGTTAGTGAGTATTTCTTTATTTTTTCTGTTTGTTTTGATGTCAGAAAATGACAGAATGTAAAGGACGTTTGTCATTCTGCAAAAAAGGACATAAAATACTAACTTTCCATCAAATTCAAATCATAATAAAATATCTCTTCTTCTACTTACAAACGCACTTGTGGATCAAAATGTGGATCAAATGTGGATAAAATCTGCACTTTCCACACAATTCCTCTGCTTATTTCAGTGAACTACGAGTGAGAAGTAATGCATATAAGCATGCTTCAGTTATCACTGGTGATAACTGCAAGCTCAAGGGCTTAATCAATGACAGCCTTCCCCTCTTTCCCATTCTTTACTCTCTGTCTCACTCTTATCTCTTCCTTCTCTCTCTGTTTCAGACTTCGCAGAGTTTATCTTTTTGGGTATCTTCATGTCTGAGATGTGCGTTAAGATATATGGACTGGGGACCAGGCCTTACTTTCACTCCTCTTTCAACTGCTTCGACTGCATCGTAAGTCCCCAGTTCTCCTCTCTGTCGTCCAGCAAGAGCTTTCCTTGTACAAAGTGACCACAAGTGAAAAGCAAGGACCCTTTTCAGCATGTATTACGCAGAGGAATACTTCAGCATTTTTCAGCCCTATCTTCATCTACACTTTACCACACACAGTAATTTCAGCACATTTCCTCGAACATAAAACTGGTTGATTCGAAACTTAACAGTACAGTAGCCATTAGGCAGCTGCTGAATTCTGTTAATAAATGTGTAACATACGTCTAACCCAACACAATAAAATGTAGTTACAGTTACTTTTGCTTTACCCAAGATTTTCTGGTATCTATGTGCGATCAGGCAGGAGCCTGTGAAAACTCAGCCCACGCTCGTTGTCAGTGTTTTACGACGTTCATGCCCTTTGTTCTTGTTGCTTGCCGTTATTGATGAAGCTTTAAATGTGTGTGTTCCGTGTGTGTGTCCCTGTGTGTGTGTGTGCGTGTGTGTGGCAGGTCATATGTGGCAGCATTTTCGAGGTGCTCTGGGCTATGATCCAGCCTGGGACCTCGTTTGGGATCAGTGTGTTGCGAGCTCTCAGGTTATTGAGGATCTTCAAAGTGACCAAGTGAGTCTATTGCGTCTTGTGTTCGTCTCTCGGTCTTTCCTGTCCCCACATTTGTCCATTTCGTACACCCCTCTGTCCATCTCAGCGTAAATTAAAAGAATACAGTTTTCCAACTCTGCAACGTTCGGTGTCTGAAGTTTGCTTCTTTAGTTTAGCACAGGAGCAATGACACTAACGTAGCTAACAAATAAAGGGAGCGAATATAATGCTAATACTAATTAGCAGGGTGCTAACTGCATGCCTTCATTATCACACACTTGCCTCAGACTTTGTTGGATTCGCTAGTAATCTCAAATAAACTTGCTTTTCTTGTTTTTTCCTGACACTGTTTGACACTACATGCACAAAAGTGCATAGCTAGAACAGTAGCAGCAGCCATCAAGAAGCCTGAGTTTGTCTATACTTTCGTCCATTTTTATATTTTGATTCTTTACTGAATGTCAATTATGCAGACTGTATTAGGGATGCATGAAGTGTCTCACAAACAAAGCTGTAATAGCTGTTTATGTTGAGCTCTGAGCTGCTGTTACACCTGTTGCAAGTGTTGCTATTTAAGAATTCGTTGAAGAATCAGAATAGAGTTTTATGATCTCAATTCTGCGTAAAAAAAAAAAAAATCATGATTCCCATTTAATAAGGAATTGTGCAGCCTTAGATAACAGCATATAATTCAGTATCAAGCAAGTCTATTTTAGGCTTCTTAATGACTCAGCATTTTTAGGCATGCAGTGTGCATGATGCTAATTTGTTTTACAGAGGCTTTGTTTACTTGTTAGCTACTTTAGCCTTGTAGCTCCAGTACAAAGCAAAGGAGAAGCAAAGCATCAGACACCAAACGTGTCTTACCTGATCGGGTGCGTTCTGGATAAGGGAGAAATTAGTCTCCCCTAACGCTGAACATTTCTTCTTTATGTAACAATGACTTCACTAATATTCGGTCTCTCTCTCCCCCTCCCTCAGGTACTGGGCTTCTCTAAGAAACCTGGTGGTGTCTCTGCTGAACTCAATGAAGTCCATCATCAGCTTGCTTTTCCTGCTCTTCCTCTTCATCGTGGTCTTTGCCCTTCTTGGCATGCAGCTTTTCGGAGGACAGTCAGTAGCACAGCTTTATAATCTCATCGTTCACTACTAAAACGTGCACTTTTCCTCACAGTTTTTTTTATTTTTTTCACCAAGTAATTTTTTTATTGAACTTAATTCAGTCACACATGATGTATGTATGTATAATTCAGTCACACTGCCTGTCAAGTCTGAGAAACACTTTGCCATCTTCTGAAATTTTTTAAGTGTTTAATTTACAGTTTTCAATTAAGTAAGAAAAAATATCTGTCGTCAGCGTATAGCAGCTCTGTGCTAATCTTTCGAGTATATTTATCTTTAACACTCAGCTTCATGTGCATCAAAGTGTTTTTCTTGGCCTGAAGAGCAAGTTTTGCCTAAATAAAAAATTGACAGTTTTTTTTTCCAAACTATTGTTTAAAGCACATATTAAAGCTTGTTTGGCCCAGAGGTGCTTTAAACACCTAAAGGGTTTGAGTGCTGATGACTGCTAAAATCACAACAAAGGGAATAAAATGGCTGTCTTTTGGCTTTATTCCCAAGGTAGCATTGTTACTGATACTGGCACAAATGTGTGATAATGTTGTCTCAGAATAGTGTCCTCAAACTTTTGATAAGCAGTGCAGTCATAATGTGCATTTCGGTTTGCAATGTAGTATCTCACTCTTCCATGAAAACACGTTAATTTTGAAGAGCCTGTTAAGGTTCAGTACCCTGACATTAATTTATTTGATAATGTGAATTTGGTTAAGCTCTTGAAATGAACAGTTTTTATAGTTATATGGAAACATTTTTTAAAAATCCTCTTTTTTCTAGGTTTAATTTTGAAAGTGGCACACCTCCAACAAACTTCGATACCTTTCCTGCAGCAATAATGACAGTGTTTCAGGCAAGTAAAGATCATATTATATAATGATATATATGTAAAATGACGATATTATACAGTAGTTGGTTCTGACAGGGCTGGGCTGGTTTCCCAAAAGCATCTTAAGATATGGATAAAATGTTGAAAATTACTTCTTTTCCTCAGATCCTGACTGGGGAAGACTGGAACATGGTGATGTATGATGGGATTGAGTCTCAGGGAGGAGTCAACACGGGCATGGTCTTCTCCATTTTCTTCATCGTTCTCACTCTGTTCGGCAACTGTATCCAAATTCACATGAACACACATAAGCATACCAGGAAATGCATCCTGTAGGCTTTACAGAAAAGCTACAAAACATTAATTGTATAGGATTAGGAATAAACTTGGACAAGCACATTGTAATGTATTTTAATTAGTTTTTCTTCTAACTCGTTTTTGGAACATTTGTATGGGTCCATTAATGGAATGTTCACAGCTTAAATGTGCATCTTGTGGTCTTAAATTGTGTAGAAAAGAAAAATAAAAAGAGTGTCAAGGGTGCTTGTTGAGAATACAAAATTTGTTGCTTTTTTAGATGTTTGAAATATTGAAACTTTAAATGAATTTTACAATTTAAGGATTTTGAGTTATACTTTAAATTCTATACTGTAATTATCTCTTTACAGTATTTTTGAGTCACCAAAAGCTGTTTCATCACTGTGGATTCATCTAAGATTTCTATTTCTATTTTTATTTACTTTCTTAACTTTCTACTAATTATTTGAAAGCTATTAAATTGCACAGGACTGGCATACTACATACTGAGTATATATTATATACTTATCTAAAATTAAATTGGTGTTGTCTGATTATCCAAATGGTCACGTAAACAGCATACTCTGATTTCTTAGATCGGAGTACGATCTAGAAATCCAGTGAAGAAATCCGATAAAGAGAGCTGGATTTTAGCTCAGTAATCAGGTTTCTTAGTGCATATATTCTCTTACTTGTATTTATTTTGGTTTTCTCAGTCTGTGCATGTGCGAAAACAGACTGCGGTACCGGAAATAAGCATGTGGCATTGCCACGAGATGGAAGCAAAACACTTTTGGAGCGAAGCTGTAACAGAATACATGCTCGATGAAATGAAGGATTTAAATATTCTTCATCTTCCAGTTGATGTATGTTCATATTTTAGGTGAAGTGGTGCAGCATAAAGTTTTGGGTTTTACATCATGTTTACGTCACACTCTTCTTTGAGTTTATTTGCCGGTTGCATGCAGAAATCTGATTACTGCCTGACTCTTGTAGACCAGGAGTTTACCCATTATTTGATTACTCAAGTACATGTTAACACATTTTTTGGATTACTGACAAAATCCGATTTTCTTCAGTTATCGGATTATTAAGTGCATGTGAGCGCACTTAGTGATTCCAGCAGTAGAGTACATGCCATGCACACAGACAACTATATTAACGCATATTAACAAGTCAGAGTCTCTGAGTTTTTTACCATAACTCTATGTGTTCAGACACTTTGCTGAATGTATTCTTGGCCATCGCTGTGGACAATCTGGCCAATGCACAGGAGCTGACCAAGGTACTGTAAATAAGCACACACACACACACACACACACACACACAGAAGATGGAGAGAGTTAGCATAATCATTTCCACAGCTCTCCTAAAGAAGGTCTAGTATTTAGAATTACCATCCAGTACCTAAGCAATTTCGTCTATCCAGTCTTTCATTGCTTTAAATTAGGTGTACTTCTGATGGAATGTAATAAATCCAGGAAATGGCTGAAACAGTGGAAATAAACCTGTGTTCTTCTAACTAACATATTAATGCATTTTTTACACATTTATGTTAATATTATGTGCTGCTTTTTGGTAGCAATACTTTCTGCCTAGATAAATAAATTTAAAATTTGTCTTGGCTGCTAAGACTTTTGCACAGTACTATAAATGTACCTATGTGTATTAAGTATGAAGCCTAACCCATAAACTTAACCCTAATGTTAACCTTAGTAACCTAGAAGAAATGGTTTTGCCCCTTTGGCTTGTGGCAAATGTGGAGCTTTTGTAACAAGCACTTTACAAAGTTAGGACCATCATGGTAGGCCTAATAAGACAGATTAGACCTTTTTTCCTCTGAATTTCCTTTAATACCTGAGTTTCTTTCCTGCATGTAGGATGAGCAGGAGGAAGAAGAGGCAGCCAATCAGAAAATTGCTCTTCAGAAGGCTAAAGAGGTGGCTGAAGTGAGTCCACTGTCTGCAGCCAATCTCTCCATTGCAGCGTGAGTATCTCTGTCTTTCTTTCTCTCTCCCACACTCTTTCTTTTTTTTTCTTCCTCCCTCTCTCCCTCCCTCTTCCTTCCTCTGTTACACAGCAGCGATCTTTGATCTTTGACATTTGCCCACCTTCTGTAAGAACTAGACTTCCTTTGATTCTTCTTCTGAGCGAAAGGGCAAATGCTTCCTGTTCTCCCTCAAGGGAACGCTCTAGGAACTCCACATGCTGTCTAATTTACTGAAGGAATTGTCCTTTATGTACAAAGAATAGGTACCTTAATTTAAAAGAATTTAACATTGAAGGAGTGAAGGAATCGTTTTATTAATTTTATGAAGTAATCCACTTTTAGTCCAGTAGTATTTAGTATGAAGCCCAATGACATCATAGTAGGAGAAATAAAGGAGTGTGTGTGTGTGGTCTCTTTTGCAGTGGAGACTGCATAGTTAGCAGGCTTTGAATGTGTGTGGAAGAACAGCATGTTTCAATATTTTCAGCTCTTGAGCTGTTGTGAAGCAGTCACTTTTGCAATTGTTCCAAGTTTACGTTCTGATTTGGTAAAAGACAGAGAAGTGTGTGTGCGAGAGAGAGTGCATGTGTGTTTATATGCATATGTGTGTTTATATGCATATGTGTGTTTATATGCATATGTGTTGCGCATTTTAGAGGTCTACTGCCCAACTCGAGTCTGACAGGCCTGACGGGCCTGGGGTTTGGGCTATTGGTGTTACGGTTTGTCATGTTATAAGGATGTAGTCAAAAATGTTATGATCTCAAAATATCAAGATATTAAGCAAATATTTTATAACACACAAAGGTTGGCTTAAATTAAAGACAATATAATGAAATATACTCATCACAACTTGCACGATTACAAATCACATTACAACATATTACATTGAGAAGCAAGAAAGGCTAGACATTTTATTCTGTTATTCTTTATCAGCTAGTCCGTGTATTAGGTTATTTTGTTTATGGTTACTTGAGATTTCAAATATTTTTTTGTGAACAGCACTTTGGTCAACTGTTTTTGTTGCTCAATTACATTTGAGAAGAATTTCTTCATGCTTTGAAAAGAACATTTTCTTGATTTTATTTTTTTATTTTTTGGGCAAGGTCAAGTGCAAAATACCTTTGTACATCCTTATATATAAAGACAAACAAAAAAGATTTAAAACCACGTTTAAATTGTTGCTATAAATAGTAGCCTTAAATATTTCGTGTTTTCTGTGATATTTGTAGGCCGCTGTTGTTAAAGGCATTGATTCTCATGGAGCTGGCTTTAGGCAGTTGTGGATGGTTGCTGGGAAAAAAAAGTAGCTAATTCGATAACAATTGAGAATGACTGTTCAAAAAATCTCCCAGCTCAGTGATATTTTGTAGTCGTTGTAAGCCAGAATGGTGAAAGAGAAGGCGCACACTGAGCAAAAAATGTGCAGCTCTAAGTCAGAATAATGGCGTTACGAAAGAGCTTGAGGATGTTTCCAAAGTTGTTATTTATGGCCGGCAGTTCTGTGTTTACCATACCTTTACTACGAGCTAGCAATGTTGCAACTACTGCAACTCTGAAGTTCCTGTCCCCTGCAAACAGAGGAATGTGAAGAATAACTTTTTGAGTGTTTTAGGGTGAGCTGAGATGGACTGGTCTTGTACAGTGCAGAGCTTGCAATAATACTTTCAGCTGTGATAGCAGGAGGACTAGCGCGATGTCTCTTCAGCAACACAGTCGCAGCAGAGCCAGAGGATTCGGTTTCAGATTTCAAATCAAGCAGCACCAGTAGGGCCTGGTTGGGTCAGGTCTCAAAGCTGTGGGTATAGGTTGGGTTCAGGCTTGTGCAGAACTGTAGCTTGTGTTTACCTTTGTGTGCGCCTGCCAGTGTTTGTGTCTGTGGGCTGGTTTCACAGATATGAACTAAGTTTAATCTTGAACTAAATTGCAGAGCCACAGGTGAATCTCCATTGGAAATTCTTTTTAGTTTAGGAATAGAGTGAATGGGTCTGGGAAACTGGCCCTGTATGTCTGTGCTTTGTTTATTGTGTGTGTGTGTGTGTGTGTGTGTGTGTGTGTGTGTTTGTGACAGAGTATGTTAGAGGTGCATGATGACAATATCATTATGAAGATATGAGAAGTGATAAATCTTGATTACAATAATGTGACGCTGACTAGATGTACCACAAGTAAAGAGTTTTTTTGCTGAATAAACAGAAATCTAAAAAAAAAAATATACATATATATGTATATATATATATATATATATATAAAAGCACCATTCAGGATGGATTGTTCAAAAGAAAACAAATGAAATACTAATAGCTATGTACATCAGAACTGCAAGCACATTTTTGAGCACAGGCTAAAAAAACAGCATTATTGTCAAATAAATATATATTTCCTGGTAGTAGCCATTACAGCTTCACACATTTAACACACAATGTGCATAGTAGGATGTGCTTAGTAATTGGTCATTTAGCTAAATGGTTAAGTTAGGTGCTCTCCATGCAGGAGGGCATGCAGAAGTTGGGCAATATTCTAAAAAATATCATACCACAATGTTACATGACATTTTCCTGATACACAGTACATATCACATTATTTATGACACACAGTCACAATTTACTAGTAGTGTCACATTTAAAAACAGCCATCAAGAACTGTGAACACAGTGAACTGTATTCAGCATTTCACATACTGTACTGCACTTAATCCAGTTAAACAGGACTAATGATGCTGTCTGTGTAATGAAATGTGCAGTTGTCTTTAAGCACTCACAATATGCTCAGAATAGCGTATTGTTTGTCACTGTAACAAAATTTATCACAGTAACAAAATATGATATCGTCATATGGCTCATCTCTAAGGGCACAGTTCAAGCTCTTGCTGTTCCTGATGCTACTTTCCCGCCAATCTAATTACATTGCTCTGGGGCTGCTTGTGTGAGGTAATTCAATCTGTTCTGTCATTGCAGCCAATAGGTTTGTCGTAAAAAACTCCTATCGTGATCGCGATAACGATAAACATATGATTTAAAGCGCAGCTTTAGGATGTATGTGAGCGTGTGTGTTAGAGACTCTGCTGTTGCGTATCTCTGACGTGCTGTTTCCCTCCTCAGCGTAACCGTTCACTCTGAGCATCTCAACACTTCTGAACCGTTTCTGGACTGGTATTTATGCACTTCTTCTCTTTTTATTCTTTTTCTTCCGCTCTCTTTCCCTTGTTCCCCTCCTGTCTGGTCCCAGCCTCAGCACTTTTGGTTGGTGTGTAAATACGCTCCTCCCTGCTAGACTTTCCACTTATGCTGTCTCAGTCTGCCTGAAGGATGGGATGGTCTTCCACTTCATCCTCCTCTCTCTCCTGTTCCTCATCCTTCTCCTCTCTTTCTCTTTTTCACTCTGTCTCTACTGGCTCTCTTTTCATCAATCATCCAGTCCTGTTTTTTCTCTCTTGTTTTCTTTTTACTCACTCCACGCCCAAAGAGGTGGGCCTGTATTCTGTAGACTCTGAAGTTTGTTCTCTCTCTTTCTCTCTCACCTTCATTCTTTCTCTCTCTCTATTGACTCCGTAGTTATCATCATTTCTGTTTCTCTTACACTCTCACTCTCCCTCACTTTCTCTCTCTATCTCTTTCTCTTTCTCTGTGGATGATTTTTTCCCGATCCAGCGCCCTATCAGTGTCATTGTGTGAATAGCTGCAGTAGCTGTGAGTAGAATAGAGGCTCGATGGCGGAAACCCTTCTACATTCCTCTGTTCATATCTGTCACACCTTCAGAATGCTGATGTCACTCTATCCCGTTCTCCCTATCTCTCTCTTTTTCTCTCTCCCTTTCCCTCCAATCTCCTTGTAGTAAGGAGCAACAGAAGAACCAGAAGAACCATAAGGGTTCTAAGTCGGTGTGGGAGCAGCGCACCAGTGAGCTGCGGAGACAAACCCTAATGACCAGCAGGGAGGCACTCTACAATGAGCTGGACCCAGAGGACCGCTGGAAGGTAAGCAGGAAGAGAGCTGGAGGAAGAAAGAGACCCTTTTTACAGTTGGCTTTAAAACACATCTGTATCTGGATGTTACCTATATACGCATTTAAAAGACAAGTGTAACCATGTTTGTGATCAGAGTGTGCTTGTTATCCCGAATAGGCTTGCATGATGAATAATGTTTTCATCATCATTGCATTATGAGTTTCCATTGAGGGCTATGATAAAAGTCTGGAAAAGTTGGAACTAATAGTACCGATTATTAGAAGAGTGCACTCTTTCAAGCTGTAGATGTGTGCAGGCAACATAATTAGAACCCACAGCTTTTTCAATTTTACAGTGTCTAGAACTGAATAGTTCTAAATCATTTCAAAATTTAGTTAGATTGGCATGGCAAAATTATTGACACGTCACATCATCATCGAAATAATAAACTTTATAGATCATTTCCATTTGTTTATTCATATTGTACAGGCCTAATTTCAAGTTATTCAAGCATGTATTTTGTGGTAGTTTTCATGGATAGCACTTCAGTTACACCCACAAATTTCAATATTGGTCCTGCATCTGTTGTTTAACAAGTTGTTATCTTTATTAAGATATAATGGAAGACTTTGGAGCACAAGCATGTTATTCTTTTAGTTTTATGTGCATCAGTTGTGGCTGCTGTGCATATACATTAATGCGCACAAACATTTGTTTTTTTGTAATCAAGCTAGCATAAATTATGGTGGGTGTAGGTTCGTCTCTCCAACCCTTGTCTGTTCCCTCAGGTGTCCTATTCTCGCCACATCCGCCCGGACATGAAGACTCATTTGGACCGGCCGCTGGTGGTGGACCCACAGGAGAACCGCAACAACAACACCAACAAAATGCGGCCAGGCGAGGCCCAGCGGAGTGGTCAGGAGCCTCTGCACAAACCACCAGCTTTCCACCCCAGTGGCCCTGGACGGCCACTAGAGAGAGGAGAATCCACTGAGTCGAACCGGAGCCGCAGAGATGGCGGCAACCATAGCAGCTCACAGACACCACCCCAAGGGGGTGGTGAGGGGCCCGAGGGCGGTGTGAGAGAGCCCCACCGGAGACGGGCGGGGCAGAGCGGACAGAGTGGACGCTCACGCCGCAGGACGGAGGGAGGGACAGAGTGTGAGCATGAAGATGGAGTGGAGCGCAGGCAAAGGCGCCATCGCCATGGCGACAGAGAGAAAAGGGAGAAAGGAGAGCAAGGAGAGAGGGTTCGGCATCGGACCCGAAAGTGAGTTTGGGAGAACGCTACTCTTTTGTGCACTCTTTTTTGCATTTATCTGTGCAAATGCTATCGGATAAGGATTTGATCCCACTTTAATTTGATAGTCCGCTAAGGCAACTGTATAGTAATAATTTTCTGCTGGTCCTAGGATCACAAAGTTTAAGAACACCTGATCTGTGTTCTATCGGATAAAGCAAAGAATTCTTTTGGCAACTTAACCTTTAAAAGTGCAAGATTTACACCAATTGGCCGATAGCCGGGCACACTTGACCAGTCAAGCCCTGCCCCCTTTTAGGTTTTGGGGGTTAAGATAAAGATTTGGTTAAACTTAATTTAAGAATTGGATTAGAGTAATTGTTAGAATTAGAGTGAAGATTTAGAGAGTTTTGGAGGAGAAATCAAGGTGAATTTAATGGATATTTAGATGTCAAAATACGAGTGTTTACAAAGGTGAATATTTGCAAAGAATGTTTAGTGGAAAATACAAATAAAGTGTTGCTGTTCTGTTACTTACACTGCCTCTCACTCTTGTTCTCTTTCTCTCTTTCATGCTCTTCAGGGATGGTCACAGCAGTGGCCCCACTTTATCTACCACTCGACCCATTCAGAAAACTCTGTCCAGGCAGGATAGCCAGTACAGCGAGGATCTGGACAACGTCATGAATAACAAGCTAGCCACTCAGCCCCTGGTGCCCTTAGCCACCCGCAAACACTCCACGCCCCACAGCAGCCTGTTGAGCCTGACCAACAGCACCCACGGCACCCACCTGGGCACAGAGAGCAGCCTCATCCTTACCAACCCCACCTCCAACACAGCTAACCTCGCTAACATAGCTAACCTTGCTAATCTCGCTAACCCGGACACCAAGCTTGACTACACGGCCATAGACATGCCGCCCATATTTCCGTCCACCAATGCCATCCTGCAGGGTGAGATATGGAGGGGAGAGAGGGATTAATGAGCATCAGAAATATAAACACCTGTTCAAAAATGTTTAATTTCTTTTAGTTCCTACTTCTTGTTCTTTTATGCAATAATGACTTACCCAGGCTACATTCACCTGTTATAAACTAGCCACACAAAGGTATTTTGGATGCTTTATTTAATATTTCAAATTTACGTTTAAATAATTAATACACTGTAATGATCTATTTCCATCTCTTGTAAAGTTATCTACCTCAAAATTTCATCACCATTTTTGGTATGAGGCATTCTGGTGATTAATTTTATTCTAACTTAATGCTCAATGATATGTGGCACTCTACAGTTCGTTTCGTCATTCTGGACACTTAACATTTCTCATGGCTTCCTAAAATCTAAGCTTTTTAAAGCTCCCTATGAGTAATTTGAATTATTTGACTACTAGTATCATAACTGTGTTATATATGTTTTTACAGTAAAATTGGTTTTATGTTATTAGAAGCAGTGTTTCCAAACTTTTGGTATGTGGCTATATTTGGTTTTTTGGACAGGGGGTGCCTAATACTTTTTAATGTCTCCAGAACTGAAGACTGAACTGATGTTCTTTCAAAAGGGCAGTATTGCTGCGTCAGTGTAGTTCATATGAAGGGCCTTTGAGAGAAAAATGTGGAGTCTGTGTTAAACAATTGTTCTGATGTCCTTTGATGTGTGAAAATGTCTGCCTCAGCTTTTTCCTTGTGCTGAACTCCGTCCCACAGTCAATAAGAATGCCAACACAGAACCACTGCCGAAGAAGGAAGATACCAAATGCGACGATGATGATGATGATGATAAAGATGATGGAGGGCCTAAACCCATGCCTCCTTATAGCTCCATGTTCATTCTGTCCACAACCAACCCGTGAGTTCACAGCTTCCAAACTAAGTGTGGGTCTAAACCCTTGCATTTTAAGGAGCTGACACTTGTTGGCAATTATTTGTGTTTTATGTTTGCGTTGTAGGTTTCGGCGGTTGTGTCATTATGTTGTAACTCTGCGGTACTTCGAGATGTGTATTTTGCTGGTCATTGCTATGAGCAGCATTGCTCTGGCTGCTGAAGACCCTGTCTGGCCCGACTCCCCCCGAAATAATGTAAGCCAAACTTGCTGTAAAACCTTCATATACTCAGTCACTTTCTTTGACCCGCCCTAACTTTCTGTCTGTCTATATTTTAAGTGTGTAACGATGTCAGTACAGTATTGAAAAAATCTATGCATGTGGAAACACAAAAATAAATGTATCTCTAATATGCCCCTCGCTCTTTTCCAAGCCTCTCTCATTTTACATCTTTCATGGAAACCACTGTCAGTGATCAAAAGTAGACATCTTATATCTATATTGTTTGCAGTTTTATAAGATCAGTACTTAGCACAAGCACGTGCTACTTTGCAGTGTTTTGTTTTTAAATATAAGGTAGAAATCTGTGTAGTATATAATTAGAGCTCTGTAGAATCTGAATTTTTAACACAAATCTTGACTTGAGAATGAAAATCATGCAAAACCCGAAAATATGTTTATAGTTACAGATATATCCATACACCCATCTGTGCACTCTTTCTGATTCTTCTCTTTTTCCTCCTTCTCCTTTTTGTATGCAGGTCCTGCGTTACTTCGACTATGTCTTCACGGGTGTGTTCACCTTTGAGATGCTTATAAAGGTAAAGGCCTTTGCTTGCTTTTGTGGCTGCAGCCTGCATCTGGAATTCATGACTGTTAAAAATCTGTGCACCTCTGAGATCGGGGTATATTGTGCTTATGTATTATGTTAACTATAAATATACTCTACATACATATGTAATATAGGGATGCATCGATACGGATACTGGCATTGAGTATCGGCCCGATATCATGCTCACGTACTTGTAAAATTCAGCAGTACCAACATTCCAATACCAGCTGATACTGTGTGACCTAAGCCAAGTGTCCACTGCTGCGCTAATGAACAAACGTAGTGAGTGAGGGTGTGCACATCTAGTGAGATAGTTGTAACTTTGTGACAATCCGACAGCCAAACAAAAGACTCTGAGACAAACTCCACAAGTGAGCACCTCAGATGCCGGTCACTGTTCAGAGACTGTTGTTGAAAGAGACAGATGAGGACCAAAACAATGAATCATACTTTACTTACAACTGTACAGAAGCACTTTTCTGACCAAGCCCACTCCTCTGACTTTGTCATGTGCACATAAAATGGCTCCACTGCAATGCTACTGGATCCAAGGTAGCATAGCTAGCTAATGCATTTCATTTAATATCAGCTAGATTTAGTGATTTAATTTTTAAGGTGGAGTGCACTCATGTACACTAACAACTGTTTAATTCTAAGTAGGTTACTTATTATGGTAACAGACTCGGTGTTGGCGAGTACTAAACAATATGTACTCGTACTCTGTCTCAAAAAAATGAAATTGATGCTTCCCTAATATAATATGTATTCAATATTTGTTTTTTGTTTTTTTTTCATACAAATGGATGTGAACAGGCAGGGGTATTTCACAGTCATATTCTGCTGTCTCTCTTTGTGTGTTTGGAGATGTAGAGTGAGCTGTGTAACCTACTACTGGTCTCTCTTTCAGTAAGAAACAGAGCTTGAGTAGACTTAACCATTTAAATGCATTTTTAAAACTGTTCCAGTTTATCTTTTTCAAAAGAAAAAGATAGTTGTTTATTTAAGTCAGTTTGACAAACAATGAACTAGCTGATCAACAGCACTTATTCCTTCAGGTGAACAGAGATGTAAAGGTGTGTATCATCAGCATAGCTGCTGAAGTTGGCTCCATGTATATTGATGATATGACCAAGTGGTAACACGTATAAGAAAAAAAATAAATAAATAATTGTGGCCCAAGGATAGACCCCTGTGGTATACCATGATGAATGCCATGCTTTCCTGTTACAAGTTTACCAAGTGTAACAAAGTACTGTCTATCAGTCAAATATGTGTAAAATCATTTAAGTACATTTCCAGAAAGTCCAGTCCAATTTTCAAGTCTATCTAACAATATACGGTGATCAACAGAATTGAATGCAGCAGTGAGGTCCAGCAGGGCAGGGATATTTTATTCTCGCCAGTGATCTGACTAAGGTCATAAACGACTTTTACCAAGACTGTTTCTGTACTGTGACCTGACCTAAACACTGACTGAAATTTCTCAAATATTTTATTGCGTAAGAGGAAAACATTTAGCTGATTCCTCACCACTTTCTCTATGATTTTGTCCAGAAAGAGCAGATTGAAAATAGGTCTGTAGTTACTTACGATGACTCATGAGCCCAAGTTGTGTTTCTTGAAAACTGGTCTTACACTAGCTGTTTTAAGTGAATCTGGAAAGCACCCTGGTTCTAGGGATCTGTTTACAACATATAAAACAGTGCTGCAAAGGGAATCATAAACCTATTTATAGAAGAAGATTGGATCTCATTCCAAGGTGCATGTAATGGGCATTAACTGAGAAGCTCGACTTCATTCGTTTGACTAAAATCATTGTGTTCTGGTGAATTAAATACTAGATTTAATATTAATTATCTTATTTTTAAAAACCATGCAAATTCCTCAATTTTGGTTGAAGATAACTTGTCTAGTATTAGTGAGGGATTTAAAAGTCTGTCTGTTGTGGGTCTGTTGAGGGATTTAGAAGTACTGCTGCTTCTGCCTTATTATACAGATCTGTAGAATTTTTCAGTGTTTTTTCCCCAAATTCGTTCTTTTCTTCAGGAGTCAAATTTGATAGATCATAACTGCTTATTCTTTAGGGTATGACTTCAGTTTGTGTTTTCATTTTGGTTTGAGATGATGCAACCACTTCTAGAGCCTCAGTTATCCTAATGTTGAAAAACACAACTTGGTCAGGTACTGTCAAAAGCACACTGCTGGACTGCATTCCCTTAAACGTTTTCATGAAATCAGCTAACATTGATTCTTTAAAGCAGCATTTCTGTACCATTTTACGTGTCTTTGGTGCTACAGCTTTGTTAAAAAAATAAACAGTAATGACCTGATGCAGGTTCATCTAAAATGTCATGTAAATGAATGCTTAAGCTGCAAGAAAATAGCAAGTGAATAGTATGACCTTGCTTATGAGTTGGTTCAGTCACATGCTGAGTAAAATCAAAAGAAATTTAAAGTTGCATAAAATCACTGGCTTTGAAGTTGGTAGAAGGATCAACATGACAATTCAAATCACCAGTTGAAAGAATCCTGTCATGTCTCATGATGTGTAAAGAAAGAGAAAAATCGAGAAGAAAAGACTACACAAGTTTTGGTGTTCTACCACAGTTAAAACTGGGGGCTTGGCACTTAATAGAGCTGCTAAATATTCAAATGAGGTGAACTTACCAAAATTAATATTTTTGTAGGTAAATCTGTCTGACACAAATGTAGGTAGTCTGTCCCCTTTTTTCCTTAGCATGCAGAGTATAAAAAGCTGTACTGTTAATTCAGTTAGGGTTGCTGTATGAGTAGAGCTTAACCATGTCTCAGTTAAAAACATCCAAATCATGGTCACTTATCACTGAGAAGAGCATTAACAAATGCAGTTTTGCTACAGAGTGTCCTGGTATTTAAGAGAGCCTTTGTAGTAACATTACTTTGCAAGGGCGGCAGGGGGGGACGACTTGGAGTGATCAGATAGTTAAAATTACCCTTCTTGTTAATTCTAGGCTTCCTTCTTGTTAATTCTAGGGCGGTAAACAGTAATTGCAGGAATATTAGAGAAATCAGATCTGGAATCAGGTAATCATTTGAAGAGTAAAATATCCTGTGACCTAAAATCTGGGAGCCAAGTTTGTTGGGGTGGGCCCCACCTTTTCTATAAAAAAAAGGGATTAAAATTGTCAATAAAAGATTGTCAATAAAAGTCATTTCGTTTGCTGGGGAAGCCTCCAGGAGCCAACTATGCAAATTCAGAGCATGAGCCTCCCCAAGGACTGGAAAGAAAAGCTCTTTTGCCACAGTTTTTGACAGTGAAAAGGCTTGTGAACTTTTGTTTCAGAATTTCAGACCTTTGGTCTCTTACAGCGAACATGTTTCTCTTTATTCTCTCTCTGTCTCTCTCTGTCTCACTGTCTCTCTCTTAGATGGTGGATCTGGGTTTGGTGCTTCATCAGGGCTCCTATTTCCGTGACTTGTGGAATATTCTGGACTTTATTGTGGTTAGTGGTGCCTTGGTGGCCTTCGCCTTCACGTAAGTGTCCCCCAGGACCCCCCCCATCCCCACTGTCCTGCTGAAACCCTCAGTCTTTTTCTACTCCACCTGCCTGCTGCCCTCCCCTGTCTCCCCTACAGGCCAAACGACACAATGCAGCCAGCACAGCCCCCGGCACCCTCGAGCGACTTTCTGTCCCTCTATCTTACTCATAATCACTATATAATCAATACTTTCATTTTCTCTATTTTGTCCTTTTCTGTTTGCCCAAAAGTATGGAAGCTAGAAGTGAAGTTTCAAAAATATTTTTAAAATAAGTCACTTTGCAAAGGCCAGACAACATTGAAATCTAGTTTAACCCATTAACATCCATATCAGCCAGCACAAATCTGAATCAGTTTTTCATTTATTCAATGAAACCAGTCAAACCAATGAAAATTCCATCAAATGACTTAAAAGTAAATTTATCACTTAATTTATTATATTAAATTTAGTCTTTTGGTTTCATAGGACTAAAATTTTAATTGATTGTAAATAAGTTCATGAGCATGACATACTAAAAAAAAATCAAAGTGGTGCAGTTAGACTTACATCCAAAGTATAACAGCACAAAATTTCTTTAGCCTTCAGGAGCATTTTAATGGGGGAATCAGGTGGATCTGAGTAGAGCTTCGCTAAATCTCTGCTGGAGAATCAGCAGGAGCTAAATCCATTAATAATGACTTATTGCACTCACTGTAATTACACATATTTAGGAACAAACCTGTCTGTTCTAGGTTAATAAACCTTTTATTGTCTGTGATCTTTTGAAAAAAAAGTTTTTATATCAACTTTTACGTTGTTCCTTCCAATCTTTTGGCTGGTAGTTGACTGTCGTTCACTCTGTGTGTTTGGCGTATTTTGCTCCCCTTCCCCTTCTCTTTGCTCATGAAACTTCTGAGCCTACCAAAATCCCTGCCCATATCCCCTTGCCCTCACTTCCGTGGGGGTGGTGACCACAGGCACCTTTAACCCTTTAGCGCGCAGGCCTCTGCGTCCTCTGCTCAACTGAAAACCCCAACAGAGGAATCGTGCCAGGTAGAGAAAAGAAAAGATGGACCCAGAGAGGGAGAAGTGGAGGAGGTAGTAAAAGGTAAGGAGAGGCAGTTGGCCAGCTACAGGATTCAGCGTCATGCCATCTGGCCAAATGTTGCAATGAGAAAGAAAGGTAGGACCACCTTTGAAATAGGGTGGGCAATATGGCAAGATATATAATATCACGACACTTGAAGACATTTCAAAATACAAGATACATAACACAGTATTTTGTTTTTCTGAGGTTTGATAAAATGCAGTTGACCACTTGCACCAGTAGTGCCACATTACTGTGAGTCCAGTTGCTGTTTATTTTATGTATCACACTAAATCCAGTTAAACAGAAATAATTACGCTGTCTTTGACCTGCAATGTGCGGGTGGTCAGTGTCTAAGTGCTGACAAAATATTGTGATGTAGATTTTTAGGATAACAATAGCATTATGTCATATTGCCCACCCCAAGTTTATGAGCATCTTTAGAGTTTAGCTTGGTTAGCATCAGAGTGGCTAATTAAAACCGACCACCAGCAAAATGTAAATATCTATAACTGGTGGCTAGATTTTCTTCACTTACCAGACACCGTGCTGAGTTATTGTTGTATAAGGTCTGCATAGATTAATAACTTGTCAGCATTGGTAATGTTAGTGGCGGTAATGTTAGTTTGCAAGATAAGTGACACTACATAGCATAGGCTAATGTTAATGTTGTTTAAAGTAAAGCAATTATAGAGCGCTGCAATCGAGATGAAACTTGAATTAGCCTTAGCCTAGCTTTACACAATGAGCCAGTCAAGAAGCCTGACCAAACGTAATGTCAGTAAGCAGACTGGCTATAGTAATGGAGCTAATGTGCAGCAATGTCAGTGAAATCTGAATCATCTGTCTGAAAAAAGATAAAAGACACAGGAATGTATTAGCTGTTTTGATAATTTATACCGATGAAGTTGCATAATTTACATTTTAAGCTGTCTTTGTGGATCCGTTCATTTCATAGTGGTGGATACAACATTATGTTATATACAGTATTAAAAAATTCATCTGATATTCAAACAAATTCACTTAGATGGCAGATGCATTTGTCTCATACATCGTAGTATATTTTCACACTGATTAATAAAGATTTCTCTGGCATTGCTTTATGGTAGATTTCGTTAGGCTGGCGAGTGTAGCATTTTCTTAGTAAAATGGTCTCTTTCTGTATTAATGTGTTTATCAACAAAAAAAGTGTCTGGGTGTCTAGTAAGATTTTTACATCCACAAGGCACTTACTGAGCAGCCCAGGGCTGACCTCTGACCTCTGAGGTAGAGAAACGATAGTGGGCAAAAGTATAGAATGTTGGGTTGTGAGCATGAGAGAAGGAGAAAGAAAGAGAGAACTAAAATCAGAGTCTGAAATGCATGTCTAGGCCGTTATGAAGCCCAGGCTTGGTGATCAGCATGTGGTTGGCCTTCATGTAGGAAAGCTGAGCATGTCAGATTAATCTTGAATGCGAGACAGGGATGAAGAAAATAATATATATGTACAGGCCTGTGTATGTGCAAATGTGCATCTTTTCCAGTCTGTGAGAATTGAATGCAGCGCTTTTATAGTAAATAAATTTGGTTAAATGTCTTAAATGAAGCTCCAAGGACTGTGAAAGGTGCCCACGGTGAATACATACACTTGGCACATATGTGTATAAACTATAGAATGATCGTTGAGGAATAATAACTGCATAATGAACATCTATCAAAGCTTTGAGTGCAGAACTCAGCACATGGCTCCTTGATAGGGTTCACAAATCGCAGATGATTTAATTACTCAACTGTAAGTCAAGCTCTGCATGCTCTTCCTAGAGAAGAGCTGTCTAGTTTTGGTCCTGGAGAGCCTTAGTCCATCACAGCTGTTAGTAGGTTTAGTTGGTATGTTTGAACAGGAAAATCACCAAAGTGTGCTGGAATAAAGCCTTCAAGAACCAGAACTGGACTCCTTTGGAGTGACCCCTGCCTCCTTGGAGTGTCCCCTGCTCACGTAGAATGACCCCTCCCCCCTCCTTGGAGTGTTCTACTTCCATAGAATGACCTGTACTTCCTTACAGTGACCCCTACTTTCTTAGAGTGACCCCTTCTCCCTTCTAGTGACCCTTAGGGGTGTAACAATACACAAAATATATAATTCAATTCAATATTTTACGATTTTACAATTTAGTGCGTTTATAGATCCAGCAAAAATAAGGAATGCCTAAAATGTGTCTTATGTTAATATATTGATTGCATTCTCAGTTTATTACTTGAGAACAGGGAAATGTTCTTTGTAATCTGTGCTTTATGATATAACAGTAAACATGGACAAAGAATTTTCATCAGTTTCCTTCTAATTTACCCAGCGCACAAAGCGTGCTGTCTGTGCAGATAAGTCATCATGCCATTGTGGTCTTCTAAAACACAAATATGCTGGCCATAGGATAACGTACTAGTCACGAGGTAATGCGCTATCTATAAGCTCTTATATTAATAGACCTTAGATACTTTATTTGAAAGGATTGTTCGATGCCCTGCTTGTTTTGAATCAAGCATTACAGCACAATACGCTGTATTGTTACACCCCAGCTAGTTATTCCCTTAGCAGCCTTTTTCCTTTACCCTTGCTACTTTACGCTTGAATGGGTTTGTTTCAGTGTGTCTTGCCTGATTATGCTCAAAGAACAGTCCCTCCATTCCTCTTCTCCTTCTCCACCCCTCTTTCTCTCTGTCTCTGTTCATGCTAAAAAAAAAAACAGCCGCTCTGGGGTGTCGGTGGCGCCCCCTGGCAGTGAATGCGGTCATGGTTCCCTTGTCTCTGCTGTATCTGTATGTTTTAATCTCTTCTTGTGGGGGGTATGTGTTTCTGTGCTCTTCTCTGTGTGGTATCCGTTGATGTGTTTGCACTAGATTAGGTGTCCACATATAAGACGACATAGGGACTACGCCATCAGTCTTTTGTGAATTCTCTCTCTGTCCTGTGATGATGTTTGTATCCTCCTCCTCCAAAAAAGTCCATTCTTTCCCTGTCTCAGTCTTTCTGTGTCTTCTTTTCCTCTGTGTCTGTGTTTGTGTGTGTCCTTTCTATGGATGTGTGTCTCTCGCTCTCTGTATCTCTCTCTCTCTCTGGCCTGCACACAGTGGAGGAGGTGGAGGAGGAGAGGGGTAATGTCTCTTTCTGTCTCTCTCTCTCTCTCTCTCTCTCTTTACACCTCTGTCTTTTGGGGCTGTCACAATTAGTTTATTAGACCTAATCACTCAAATAAATAAATAATCTAAAATAAATTACTTTCTTAATGAATTGGAAGTTTTATTAGGCAGTTATCACTATTTGGCAGTTTGTATGGTGGTATTACTTTTTTTTTAATTCTCCACTTGCTTTCTGTTACAGTACGAAACAAAGCTTAGTGGACACATTCATTTGTATATGGTTTTTGAACGCATAGTGTGTTTTATTTATCTTTTTAAAAGTTTCCTAGTTCATCTTTTTCTAGTAAAGTATTATGGATTTTTTTAAAGGCTCGGTCTGATTTGTTATTTTTCAGTGAAGTCCATTTTTTAAATTGTTTGTTTAATTGTTGCTGTATTTTTAAACTTTCATTATTCAGTATTCATTCTAAATAGTTCTAAATAATCTGGAGACTACCCCATTGTGACAGCCTTATTGTCTTTCTCTATCTATTTCGCACCTCATGCCTGCCCTGCCTGTCACATGGCTGGCCTTTACTCCTTTTTTTGTTTTGACTTATCCTTCCCATAATGCCATGCTCTTGCTAGTTATCTCACACATAGGACACAAAAAAACCCCAAAAAGGCCAAGGTTGGCTCAATTTGCTCACTAACACTAGCCATGGCCTGACCGAGCAGATTTACTTCACGTTGATAGCTCACGATCCAGCTGATCAACTCTTGGTAAACCCCGCAGTATGTGGACACCTAAATGTGTTAACATACATATTTGTGTCTATGTGTTTTTGTGTGTGTTTCTGTGCCAGTGATAAATTGTGAAAGATGAGCTGTTCCCAGCAACATGTAAGTGTGTCCTAACCTGATATATGGGAAATACAAGGGAAAACAGACAAATAATGAATGGCAGTCACAGAAAACTACCCAACAAATGGTCGATTTATCAGATTCATCTGGTAAATGTGGTTGACAAAAGCAATCATTACTGACTGACAGACTCATATTTTAATTTAAAAGTTTAATAAGAGACATACACTGCACTTCAAGAGCTTGTAGACACCTTGTCTTCTTTTGAAATTGTCCAGCTCATATTACATTTTAACATTTGTATTTTTTTTCCCCAAATTGTTGTTAAAAGCACTCTTTGGAACACAAAAGTGTCCCCACACCTTTGATTTGCAGTGCATGAAAAGGCCAAAAGACCAACTGATTTATGGGTTTATGAGTGAACAGAGATGCAGGCCAGACTCCAGACTGCATTAAAACCTTTCAGGCCTGGCCTGGACCAGTGCTCAGAGAGATAACGCTATAACACGATTATAACCAATCAAACTGCCTGTCTCAGGACGACTCTGACCACTGGAGATGCATATCGGTTGCTTCAATAAATGCTGCATCCAATTAGCCGGCCATTTAGGAAAGGGAGGAGGGACGAATAGCTGCATGGTGGAATCAGCGAATGCTAGGAGTCACAGTGCCCTTCCTGAGTCTGCCATCATATAACACAGAAGCAAAGTGATTCCAAATATCCTGGGGGTTATTTCAAAAAGCAGAATTTCTCAGTTGGCTAGAATAATTTGTCCAAAGTTGTGTATTATCCGAAAAGAATTCTCCCCTCTTCTCTTCCTGTTGGACAAGCTACACTTGGGACTTAAACAATGTGAAATACCCTCCTGATGTTAGTGCTGCGCGATAGACAATATACGTTCAAAAGTTTGTAGACATCTGCTTATCTAGTGTTTTTTCTTTATTTTAATTGTTAGAACATGGCTGTCAGATTATATTCCGCCACAAGAGCATTAGTAATTAGATACTGAAGTTAGATGGTTAGTTCGGTATCACGAGCACCACTCCAACACACTCCAGCTCATCCAAGGTATTAGATGGCGCGTCATCATTCCAGAGAACACAGTTCCACTGCTCCGCAGCCCAATGTTGGGAGGCTTTAAATGCCTCTAGCTGACACACGTTTCTTGGCATGGTGACCTTAGGCTCATGTAGAGCTGTTCAGTGGCTTCCCATTTTATTGACAATGGTTTTCCATGAAAATGATTCAAGCATATTGCTTGCACAATAAAACAGTGGTGTCAGCAACAGTAGTGGTTGCACCTTAAAGTAGCTGATTTCACTCATTATAGGGCTGTCTATTAAACTTTTGGACTATATAATTACTTCACCTACGGTAGAGAGACAATATGTCCATGAATGATATGGCTAAAAATTTACCAATAGAAGAATGGCTTGGAGAGAAGCATAACTCACACCAACTAAAAGTGGACAGAACTGACTGATGACTGAACAGATTGTGGTCATTTTCCTGCATTTTAAGGTGATAGTCAGAGAATCTTTATTGTATAATCTGGCTGCAGCACAGTTTGTCATAAATGACATTGCACAGTCTGGTAGAGAACTTGTCTGACAGTGTGACATGCAACACACCTGTAAGGCCGCTGTTGGCACACAGTTGGCAGCGGGCTTAGGATCCTCGGCTTTTATCAATGTCTCACTGCTGTGAAAGGAAGTGAGAGGTCCATTGTAGCTCTGATGGAGAGTCAGAGGAAGGCTGTTAATCTTTTTGGGGTAATGGAATTCCGCTTCAGCGAAATGACTGAGAGTGTGTGTGTGTGTGTGTGTGTGTGTGTGTGTTTTTCTGTATGTGTGCTAGGAATGCAATTTTGGCAAATTCTTATGACCAATAACTGTCATTAGTCGGCAATTAATCGTTAACCAACAACGATTACAATCAAGAATGCAACCCATCAAAATATCAGTTATAAAACAGAAACCTCTGGATCTAAAAGCTGACTGAGTCTTGTTTGAAGCCGCTGTGAAATACTTCATATACGCACACAGAAACGCACAAATTAACTCAATTCTGAATTAATGCACTGAAATGTTAAAAAGTGATCCCTGTATAGATCATGGAACATAGTGCTGATAGATGGGGCCAGGCATCAGCATGTATATGAAGTAAACAGCCTGAAACCTTATCATACATACCCCACACAATTATATTTATTATGATTATGATTATACGATCAAATACTGAAGTTGACAGAAGACTGGAATATATAATAATAGGCTACTGAAAGTGCCATATTCAAAAGTTCTAAGGTTGTATTTACCACTCATCACTAGCCCAAGTTAAAATGAACGTAAATGCCATTACCACGGCCTAGCTTTGGCTCAGCGTACCTCAGTAGCTCTCGAAAGCTGCCAGCTTTTGCAATGGTACATCATTGTAGTTGCTATCATCCTCTCAAAAGTGGTTCAGAGCACTACTGTTTTTACCTGTGCTCTTCATTGTTTAGAAGGCCTGTTGCATATTGCACCTTCATGTGTTTAGTTATAAACATTTCTCAGCTTGAATGATAAACTGGCCTATTCAGACAGGAACTGTGGTTTATCAGAAATGTAATGAAATTATAATGAAATTTGAACCAATAACATTAGTCGAACAGTTGTTTATTTGTTGGTTAATGATTAATTGGTTAATCATTTACATCCCTAGATTGTGAACATATTGGCAAGTAGGGTCATGTGACCGCATGTCATGTGACAAAGTCCTGTATCACATGATGCGGGTACAGGATGACATGAAGTGGGTAAGGAGGCATGGCAGCTAACTCAAATACCTCTAACTGCAGCGGAGTGATTTACGTGCAGGATGACAGTGCATGTTTGCATTACTTACCTTCATGCCTTAAAGAGATCAGTGTGACCCTGTGTGCGTATGTTTGAAAATAAACCGTATCACTGGAGTTGAAAGTGATGCTGGTGTAGGCCTGTGCCAGGTGATGGTTAACCAAGTTACCATGCATATCACACGTGGTAACAGCACCCAGTGATGGTAAAAACGCATACACTGCTGTTCTAAAAAAAAAGTCATTCATTTATTGATTTATTAAATGCAAAACATAGGAAGACCCCAGTATTCTCAGACAAATTTTTTAACCGTGTTGGGTGAATTGATATACATAAATATCACATTTATTGCACCTGATTGTTCTAGAAACATGGCTCCTGTTGTTGAATGCGATGCTGCAGGCAGATATCATGCCTGTACAAAGAGCCATCTGTATGTTACAGTGTAGATTTTAGTACATCCTCAGAACACAGTGTCAGGTTTCAGACATTAATCAAAACAGCTTCAGGTCTTAAAGTAAAATCATATCTCAGTTCTCATACATCAGGCCAGACAGATCATTTCAGGCATAATGGCTTTGGAGAAGAAAGCGTCAGGCAAAGCTAAGCCGCTTCAGACTGTAAAGTTTGTGTGACATTTGCAAATCGTTTTTTTTTTATTGCTAGACTAATTACAGTTTTGTGACCAAACTAAATATAACAACATACTACAACGGCAAGTTTTATTGAATTGCGCTTTATGATGTTCTTTTGTTTCACAAAGAATAAGCTTCAAGTCACATGCTATCTCTAGGGCAGGAATGGTGACTGACTCAAAATGGAGAAAAAACACTTTCACACAGTCACCCAAACAAGACAACTCTGTTACCAGCACAGGTCTACGCGGGTGGGTTTATGTATAATGTATTAATGTCTTGGTAAGTATGTTTATGGGTGTGTGTGCGTGTGTGTGTGAGAGAGTAAGAGAATGTGTGAGAGATATTTCTGCAGGCATGCTTTGATCAGAACAAATGCAGCCTTGCACCCTTTATTTCTCTCTTTCTGCTGTATGTGTCTCATATGAATGTTTTTTTCCCCTCCAAACCTTTTCTCTCTCCCCTGTATCTATGTCTCTGTCTTTCTGTGTGTGTGTGTGTGTGTGTGTGTGTGCGTGTGTGTGTGTGTGTGTGCATGCATGCACATGTGTGTCTTTCCTTCTCTATCTGACTGTCTCTGACCCTCTCTCATCTCTCCAACCGGCTACATCTCCAGAGGCGGCAGCGGGTAATGTTTCTCTCTCTCTCTCTCTGTCTCTCTCTCTCTTCCCCCTTTCTCTCTCTGTCTTTCTGTCTCTGTCTCTCTCTCTCTCTCTCTTTCTCTCTCTCTCTTCATTCTTGATGCTTGTCTTGCCAGTTACATAGCTTTCCTCTCTTTCTTTTTTGAATCTGTTCGTCTGTTTGTCTGTCTATGGGTCACCCATCTCCTTCACTACTCTCTCTCTCTCACTCTCACTCTTTCTTTGTCTGCCTTAGAAGTAGCACCAGTGTCATTTAAAATGAAGCTGCCCTCATAGTTAAAGCCAATGGAAATTTACACTTACCCCAAAGGTAGTCAATCTTCCAAGACATTTGGAGGGGTGTCTGAAGTTTACTACTACTTTAGCACTGGAGCTGTAAGGCTTATATGGTTTATACCCTACCAATTAGCATTGTGCAAGCTGTATGCCATAAGCATCCACTTCAGATTCCAAATATTTTGGCGGATCAACTACAGTTGTGGGGGAATTGTGTAAATTTTATTTTTCTCCCAAAGTAAAACAGGTGGTGGGGAGAGTTTGTCACCTCTGTACATTTGAGAACTACCCATCATTTCATGCAAATGGAGAAAATGCAGGAGAAGAGAGGAGAGGAAATGAGAGGAAAGGAGAAAAGAGGAGTAGAGAGGCAGAGAAAGGGGAGGAAGACAGAAGACGAAGAAGGAGGAGAGGAGGTGAAAAAGGGTGGAAGATGAGGAGAGTATTTGATAAACAGGATAACAAGAGGAGAAGATGAAAAAAGGAAGATGAAAGAGGAGAGAAAGGAAAGGGAAAGAAGGGAGAAGTAAGCAGTTATAGGTCACAATATACAGGCGTGTATAATATAAAGAATTATTTGGTTATGATTATAACAAGTAGTTGTCGTAGTAATAGCATTAGTAGTAGGTAAAGTAATAGTAAGTCGTAGTACTTTTTGTTACCTTCTCCAAGAGGAGTACACTGACCCTTTGGCCTACAGCCTGAGGCTGTTTTGCTCTTAGAGTGAGGGTCAAGTGGCCGGGACTTGGACACAGCGAGTTGGTCACCAGCAGCACAGCTGCACATCCAGCTGCTGTAGCTCAGATTGTATGCCCTGCAGGATTGGCCTGTGAGCTGCTAGGTTTATTGGTAGTAGTAAAAGTAAATGAAAATATGAAATTTGAGCATAGCAACGAATGTGTGCATGTAGTTAAATGAACGCTAGGGTGTATCAATATACATTTTCAGGTTTCGTACAAAGTTCGCTTCTTAGATTGTGAAAGAGGATTCAATTACTGATTGTTTTTGGTTCTACTGACCTTTCATTATGTTTGTTTTTTTATCTCTGATCTAAACCTTATGTTTATTACATTTAACCCCCTAAAGCAGGAAAGATTAACAGCTACATGTCACAAAAGACAAAAGCATAATTAAAACATATGGAAAAGCTGTGCAGAGTGGAGTTAACTAAGACAGTTTCCATTCTTTGATCTTTTGTGGTTTTCACAAAAGATGGCAAATGAGAGACACTAGGAAGAAAGCAAGAGGTGTACACTTTTTTAGACTTTTTTCTATTTTTCAATGATGTGTTGAAGTAGTCGTACTTTTAGTGAGCACGGTACACAGCGTTATGTGTACGCAGCATTATTGCCTAGTGCAAAGCTCCAGTCTTTTTAGTGTGATGTCTTATAGAGTATTGCTCTAACACTGAGGTTATTAGTAAACAGAATGAAAGGAACATTACCTGATATATGGATCATGGAGCTGGGTTTAGTTGTGTCTGGACTGTTGCCTTGACTGTGTGGTCAGTTTTGTGTGATATGGAAATATCCCCCTTCTCCATTTCTAAAAACTCTTCTCTTTAAATGAGTGAATGTTTTTAGAGATCCTCCATTGCCTACATGTTTGCTACATTTTATTTCATGGATTCAAAAAAAAAGAAAGAAAAAACAAGATAGCAAGAATTAAAAAAAGAAAAAGAGGCTTGGCTGGGCATTCCCACAGCGGGGATGCCTGAGACTGTAGTCTGCCCTGATTGGTGCAGCTTTCATGCTGTTGCCGTGGCAGCACTATGAAACCAGCGGGAGGGGTAAAGGGAATTATGGTGGTGGGAGCAGCATGGTTTGGGGTTAGCAGTGGATACTACATCCACTGAGCTGAGTTTCAAAACAGCATGAGCCACGTGTGTGTGTGTGTGTGTGTGTGTGTGTGTTAAAAGACTGAGCGACTGTGAGTGTAAAAAATGCTGAGCTGAATTTACTTGATTCAAATGTATGCATGAATAAACATATATAACATCTACACAATTATTGCTGAAAGCAAGAAAACTGAGAATTGTGCTGATGCTGTGTATTTTATTCTAATGTACACATTCAATTCAAGTAAATTCAGCCCATCACTTTTTTCAGCGAGTATGTGTGCGCGTGCACTCCGAGATGGGCTTGCTAGGCTAACTGTAGCAGGCTACATTCTCATCGTCAGCTGCAGTGCCTTCTGCTGTAACTGAACTCCGGATGAATGTATAGCAGGCATGTTTACTGACTGGTATGAGCTACTAACACACTAAGTTAGTGCCTGCCTTTGCCAGCCATGGGTGCATACAGCCTCATTAGTCACCCATGTTGGAATCTGGCACCTGCCATGTTTTCCAGTGCCTTTCTTTAACTGTGTTTTTGTTCATGTGTGTGTTTGTCTGTTGTGGCTGTCCTGCAGTGGAAGCAGTAAGGGGAAAGACATCAGTACTATAAAGTCTCTGCGTGTACTGAGAGTGCTACGGCCCCTCAAGACCATCAAACGCCTGCCCAAGCTCAAGGTACAGAGCACCTTTTTGACTTCAGGTCAGGTGCCAGTATTCAGTTAAATCCAATTAAATCACTATGCGGTTATTCGTTACAGGCCAACAATTCAGTGAAATGCTGATTGTACGTTTTAGCAGGACTGTAAAATGTGACCGGTTTTTTCTGTACTTTGCTACTACTGATGTGCTGTAACTTCTTTCTGAAGTCCCTCTGTTGGGATGGAAATGACTGTATTTTTCATCAGTATAATCAAATTAAGTATTTTTCCCTGTTATCAGATTAACTAGGACACGATTGGCTCTCAGTGTGTGAAATGTGTGTAAATAAACTCTGGTAGAAGATGATGAGTCCTCATCAGCGTAATACTTTGTTGCTGTCTGAACAAAATCTTGTGTATCCAAAATGGTAACTTTACAGGAGAAGGAAAAAGGCGTTCTTAACTTGCAATGGAAGTCAAAGTAACAAGATTTTTCCCCTAGTATTTTTAGACCATTTCTATTGGTCTGTAGATCATGAAATGTTAACACAATGCAAAGGGTAACTGGTGTTTTCAAATGATGCAATTTTATAAGAGTTTTTGCAACTGCGATGATATCTTAGCTTTAGTGTTAGTGTTAGCTCATTAGCTGTGAAGAGGCCGGCTCCATTACTCACCTGACATGGAAGCCTACCCTTGGCCATTTTTGTACAATTACACATGTTTTCAGATAAATTTCTCTGTGTAGTGCTAAATTTGCTGTAGTTGTACTACTACATTTTTTAGCCTTCTAACACCAGTGCAATCGCAAGTTTACAGCCCTATGTTAATTTTGTCTGTTTTTTGGAAGGAAGGTGAAAAACGGGTGGAAAGATTGGAAATTCTGCTAATTAGATATTTATGTTAGAGTTTTATTAATTAGTAAATTGAATGTTAATTTCAGATACACTGTGAGCTCATTGTGACCACATTTTGTGCTATGTTTTCTCACGTATGTGTACCTGACTCTCGTGTTTCACTGCTTTCCTCTGTCCTCAGGCTGTCTTTGATTGTGTGGTGAACTCACTGAAGAACGTGCTGAACATTCTCATCGTCTACATGCTCTTCATGTTCATTTTCGCTGTGGTGGCAGTGCAGCTCTTCAAGGGCAAATTCTTTTACTGCACAGACGAGTCGAAGGAGTTTGAACGTGACTGCAGGTGCACACATGCACACATCGACTACATTGATTATAAAAATTTGTCACTATGTTTTTTTTTATTTTACTTTAGTTGTACTGTAGATATTTAGATATGTTATGCCTTAGATTGTTCATATGCAGTTTAGGTCTGACAGAGTTGCATAAAAGCTTTAACTAGAATAAGTGGCTAATGTTTGTTAACTTAATGCCATCGTGAGATGTAATAAGTAAATGATAAGACTCCAGACTAACGCTGCCCAGGCATCCTGGATAAGTTAAAAATAGTGTTCAAGACGATGATAAATCTGTTTTCGAATGCTTTCAGGATGATGACGTTGCACAAGTTAACACTTAAAATAAGTAAAACATACAGTCACAAAATCACAGACATGCAGGCATTGAAGACGTAAAGTATAAAGTGGGAAATAAAAAAATTGTTAAATGGGTGCTAAAATTGAGAAAATAGGGAAGGTGATAAAAATAAATAAAATTAATTAAATAATAAATCAATTTATTTGTTAACTAATGAATAGAACCTTTCTTTTTAACTATAATTTTTTGTATTCAATCAAATGTTTGATTCAGCAACAATTTTAACAGTAATAAATATAACGCTAGTGTAAACAAAAGCAATCTAATATTTCGATGGTCCCAGGTGCAGGCACCATTATTTTAATTTATTTCTAACTGAAACAGAAACATAATTATTACATTAGTTGTTAAATCAAACCCTGTGACCCAGAAGGATAAGCGGTTTCAGAAAATGTGTGTGTGTGATTAATCAAAAAAAATGTAGTTGACAGAATAACTGATTACAGAAGTAATTATTAATGCAGCCCTGATTTGAATACAGTATTCAAAAAAATAAGAGAATGACCGATACCCGTCACTCTCTTCCAACTCTCTCATTTACTGTCTTTAACCCCTGTCAGTGATCCAAACTAGGTATCTGTCCTACCAGAATTGAAAGAGGGTAAGGCTTATGCTATGGACACATACTCAAATGACAGGATTTTTTTTCTGAAGGGGTTATAAATTCTAGGGGTTGTGATTTTTGAGGTCTGTTTTGTTAGAGGGTGGAGCAGCATTCTTTAAAAAATTTGTATTAGAGAACTGAGCTGAATGATACACACACACACACATACACAAGATGGTTTAATACATTGGCCTTGACCTCAGGATCGATAATTGTATCAAAAATGAAAAAATCATTACACCCCTACCATATACATTCAGTGCTGAGTCAAGCACTAGTGAGGTGTTGGAGATATTGTGGATTGAGGCTAATTGTGTTTTTTGTTTAGGGGTGAATATCTGGTGTATGAGCGGGATAACGAAGTGAAGGCGCAGAAGCGGGAGTGGAAGAAGTACGATTTCCACTACGACAACGTGCTCTGGGCCCTGCTCACCCTCTTCACTGTATCCACCGGAGAGGGGTGGCCGCAGTGAGTATTTACCCTTAATGTATTCAATCAACCAAGACATGTTTGGTGCTGAGGTTTTGAGGCTAATGAGACTAACAAGTAATGGCAACTTATTCTCACCAAATAGCATCACGTAGCCTGCATGCCTAAATCACCACACCCTTGCCTCAGACCACATTAAGTTGTTAAGTAATATTAAATAGACTTGCTTTTGTGGTTTCTGACACTGTATGATGTAATGTTTTCTATAAAAATGGGCAAAAACTGTTGCAGAGCCAAACAGTAGCAGCTGTCTTGAAGCTTGAATTTTGTCTGTATGTTTGTCTGTTTTTCTTCAGGGTACTGAAACATTCAGTCGATGCGACTTACGAGAATCAGGGCCCTAGCCCGGGCTACCGGATGGAAATGTCCATCTTTTACGTGGTGTACTTCGTGGTCTTCCCCTTCTTCTTCGTCAACATCTTCGTGGCTCTCATCATCATAACCTTCCAGGAGCAAGGAGACAAGATGATGGAGGACTACAGTCTGGAAAAGAATGAGGTGACAGAGAGAGGGTTATATAAACACTTGGAAAAAAAAACATTGGATTTTATTCAGGGTGTTTAAATCCAAGATTGCAGTTCTGTCAAACTGTAAATATGCTCTCACTGTTGTAAGTGAACATCATATCTCAGCAACGATAACTCTAGGTAAAGGGGAAAAATCAGATTTTTTATCTTAAAAATGTTGTTTCCTAATTTCTGTTGGTGCAATTGTCATAAAATGTACACAGCACCTGTTTTGAATATAAAGCATATCTTGTGTTTGCAGAGAGCCTGCATAGACTTTGCCATCAACGCCAGGCCTCTGACCCGCCACATGCCTCAGAATAAGCAGACGTTCCAGTACCGGATGTGGGAGTTTGTGGTGTCTCCGCCATTCGAGTACACTATCATGGCCATGATCGCCCTCAACACCATCGTGCTCATGATGAAGGTGGGCCAGCATGGACACAGTCAATTCATTTAAAGTTTTTAGCACGATAAGACAGTGCTAATTCCTCTCTGTCTCTTACTCGACAGCAGGGTAGTTTAAAGGTTTCGCTAACCCTAATCCTGGAAAACCTGGAAAGTCAGTCAATTGTAAAATCTTAGTTTCTAAATCTGGATAATTTATGGATCACAGTTGAGTGTTTCATAGTTTTAGAGAAGTTCCCTTCGTTAGTGATGTACTTGTTGTATGTTGTTATTTTAGTAATTTGTTACTTTCTTTCTTCACTGTGCTGTTTTTTGTCTTCATCTTCTACTAGAAACAGCAAGTGTCAGCAGTGAAAATAGCATTTAAAAGTGGTATAACCACAAAAGCAAATTATTGTGAAACTGACAGAATTTCAGAATTAACTCACTGTTAAAATCATGGAAAATGATCATAAAACTTCTAAACTGGTTCTTTAAGAAGCCAATAAAAAGTTTTCTTTGAAAAAGCATGCACTACTGTGCATTGTTACAATGCATTCATTCTGTGAAGTCAACAATGTTGTCTAAACCATACATGCTTAGTTGAGACCTTTAGGAACCAAAACCTTACACTCTGTAATAATAGATCACTGGAAGCCACAGTGACTATGATGTCTCATACAGGCTGACATGCTGCTGTCTGCAGATCTGGTATGATAAGCATGGGTGTGTGTGTGTTTTCAGTATTATGAAGCTTCAGATACCTATGAGAAAATGCTAGCCAACCTGAACATTGTTTTCACCTCGCTATTCTCCCTGGAGTGTGTATTGAAGATCATTGCCTTTGGAGCACTGGTGAGTGACCATGCCTGGAGTCTGTCTCTTTGTGTGTGTGTGTGTGTGTGTGAGAGAGAGTCTTTGTATGTGTGTGTTTGTATCATCATGTGATATATTTGTGAATAGGCAAACATTCCCATTCACTATGGGGAACGGGCAAAATTTCAGAAAAGTTGAGTCAGTATATGAGTTTGGAAGACAGAAAGCAGCAAATAGTAAATTCTGTTTTTCTTGTATTAAATAAAAACAGTACAAAATGTGTGTGTGATATGTAATATGTGATTTTTATTTATTTATTTATTTTTGGGGGGGAAATATATGCTCATTCTAAATTTGATGTCTGCAGCACATTCCAGAAACGTTGGTGCGAAAACATGTTTACCACTGTGGTATATCACCTTTCATAAATAACCTTTTGGGGACTTAAGACACCAATTGATCCAGCTTTAAAAGTGTATTTTTTTGCCATGCGTCCTTTATTTAAGTCTTCAGCTGCACAACTGTACAGGGCCTTTGTTGAAGTGTTTTGTTCTTTTGACACGTGCAGAATGTGGCTTTTAACTGTCATGTTGAAACAAACATGGACATCCCTGGGGAAGACGTTGTTTAGAACAGTGGTTTTCAAATCAGTGCTCATGGATCCTTACACGACGCACCTTTTTGCACTATCCATGTGGCACAAGTGAATCAGGACCATCTTGGGGTCTGTCAGGTTTAAGAACCACTGGTTTAGAAGGCGCCATGTGTTGCTCCAAAATGTGTATATATCTTTCAGGGTTAAGATGTCTTCACAGATGTGCATGTTGCTCATGCCATGGGCACGAAAACACTGCCTTACCATAACAGACACTAGCTTTTAAACTTTACACTGGTGACATTCTGGATGGTCCTTTTCTTCTTTGGTCCAGAGAACACAATGTACATTTTTCCATAAACAGTCTGAAGGTTTGATGAGACCACAATACATGCTTCCACTTTGCATCAGTTTATTTCTTCCTGGGGAAGTCAGCAGCGTTTCTGACTTGTGGCTTCCCCTGTGCATAGTAAACAAACAATTTCACTGCAATGGACAGTGTTTATTGACAACTATTTGTCAATGTATTCTCAAGCCCATGCAGCAGCATGCCGGTTTTTAATGCAGTGCCAGCTAAAGGGGTTGAAGGTCACAGACATTTTGTGTTTTATTTTACCTTACCCTTTACACTCAGAGATTTCTCTGGAATCCCTAAATCTTTTATGCACTGTAGAGGGTGAAATACCTAAAATTCTTGCAGTCATTCTTTGAGGAACGTTGCTTTTTAACTTTTCCGTTATTCACTGATGCATTTTTTAACAAAGTAGCGAGCCTCAACCCAGCCATAAAGGACTAGGCCTTTCCTGGATGCTCCTTTTATACCCAAGCATGATTGTACCATCTGTTTAAGATTTTTGAACATTTCTGAACATTCCTTGTCTTAAATTGTCCTGGCCTCAACTGTTTTGGAATTTGTCACAGGCACCAATTATAGAATGAGTGCATATTTACAAACACCAACAGAGTCAACAAGGTAAAAGATTAAAAATATTGTCTATGTACTGTTTTCTTTTAACTACAGGTCAAGGTGAATTTACAAATCACTTATTTATTTATTAAATTATTGTCTCAGTTCTTTTGGAATTGAAGATTTTTGTAGATTGTGTGTGATTTCTAGCCACCTTCCAGTAAAAGTACTGTTGCTGCAGTGAAATTATGACTGCAGTAAAAAAACAACTTCAGTGGAAGAAGAATAACATTTTAGTACATCCAGCATTTATCAGCATAGGAAATGAAGTTTGTTAGACTGTATTTTTTGGAACCTTTTGGTCTAAAAAAAAAAGCTACAGATGTGAGAGTTGAGCGTTGTGAGCAACAGTAAAGCAGTTCAGGAGCTGAACCAGCAAAACAGAATGAAATGAAACACAGAATAGAAAATTGGGAACTAACTGTTTGTCAGGGTTAACATATGTCATTTGAAAATATTCTGGAAATCCTCTGGTGTTTGGTGTCAGATGGGAATGAGCAATTAGGAAAAGGAAGAAGGAGAAAGTAAATGATGTTGTTCAGCAAAGGCCAGCCTGGAAAGGAAGATGGAGAAAGAAAGAATAGTGATGGATAGAGGACAAATTCAGATGGTGATAGAGAGAAAGAAAAAAGAGGGAGAAAACGTGAATGGTGATGTATTAAAGAATTAAGGAAGGGGTAGAGTGCATAGACGCACTCACGCAGGGGGGTAGGCATGTGAGGTTTGGCTGAAGCACTAAAGTTCAGTGCCTGGATGCCACAGTTTTACTGCATCTGCTAGTTGGAGTGGTCTTAATGCACTCTTTTACTGCAGGCATTCACAGGGCAGCACAGACATGTCCTGCACTCTCAGCATGTGTGTCACCAAACCCTTAGGCACCCAGCCGTACTGAGAGAGAGAGTAGAAGTAGAAAAGTCAGAAGGATAAAGAGAACAAGAGAGAAGAGAGAAGAATGAGGCTGTGTGTTTGTTTGTTTGTTTTGGTTGGTTTGTTTTGTGTGTGTGTGTGTGTAAACAAATGAGGCATAATATTCTTCCACATATAAACTTGCATATAGGTAATATATATGGAACATCATTTCATATAGATACTTACATATATGTAATACATGTGGAATATATTGGAATTTGATTTGAATATACATCATAACAAGGTGTAAAACAAATGCGTGTGTGTGTGTGTGTGTGTGTGTGTGTGTGTATATGTGTCTGTGTCTAACTCTCATAAGATCACTGTAGCCCAAATAACAGGCATGCTTCTCTCATTTTACCCACAGAACTACTTCAAAGATGCCTGGAACATCTTCGACTGTGTGACTGTGCTTGGCAGCATCACTGATATTTTAGTCACGGAGCTAGGGGTAAGTGTTTTCTGTAGAGGGGCTACTGAGAGAGTGTTAGTATGTGTGTGCGCATGTGTGTGGGTGTGTGTCAGAGATACAGACAGGAACTCCACAGGATCGTTCCCTTCCCACTGAAGCGGAAGGCTCTTCTGAAGGTTTTATATAATTGTCCCAGTTGGTGTGTGGAGCAGATCAGTGAGACAGCATTGGGACGTCTGGAGCTCACCCAGCTTTCACTTACATCACAGTAATCCCCTACTGAAATCAGACGTCTAGCGTTTTACCATCCCTTAATTAAAGCGATACTTCAGCAAAAGGTCAAATGTACACAGTTTTCCCTCTTACAGCAAATGTAGTCAGTCAGCCAAGACATGTTTGGTGTCTGTATTTTGCTTTTTTAATTTTGCACTAGCTACCAATTAGCATTGTGCAAACTTCACATCTAAATCAACACACACTTGTTTCAAAACGTGTCGGGTTGTTAGGTCATTTTAAAATTCTGTCAATTTTTATAGATGACAATATGACATACAGAAAACATATAAGTACGTATATTAGAAATTACAGTCCCAGGGAACCTACATTCACAATTTCTTGCTAAGTAGGTTAATCTTTTTCTTGTGGGCACATAATATACATGCACAAATTACGTCCTGTGAATAATGTTTCAATATCTAATAAAGGACCAATGTATTGATCCAGTATTTCTCTCCTTTTAGAGTAAACAAGGTGGTCCCAGTGTAAGCTTTACACTCAAGGCTGATGTAGCTTTTCCTGCCCACACAACTTTAAGAAAACTAAGCATTCCCCCACAACCTCACTCTTTTCCAGTCTCAACAAATTAATAAGCGAAAGCTAACCTTGCAAGCATAACCAAGCAAGCAAGCTAGTTCATCTGTGTGTCTGTCTTCCTGTCTGTTGTTTGTTCTTTCGTTTGTCCAACCAGCCATGCCAGGATTCCATGGATGCATTTCCTGGATGTACATCCAGCAGTAAAGTGAATACGAACCTTATCAATGCATTAGAAATCTGTGTTTTAGCAAGCAGACACAGTGGGGTGTACACCACCACCTACATGTGTATGGACTCATTTCAACCTCCTTCACTGTTGTATTGAGTTTTGCTTGAGTGGCAAAGTAGGATGAGGGATATCAATCAAGCATGCTCATTAGGATATTTGGCCACGCCCAGATAGTCATCATATATATCTGATCAGTGAATTTAGCTGGTATTTAAACAGTGGTTCTTTCTTCATATCACTATTATGGTTGTCATTCATAACGTCTGGCTTTGTTGGCTGGATGTCTAATATAACACTCAGTATTAGCATACAATTTTTTTACCATTTAATATTGTGTGGGACTTTAACAACCTGATGCAGTTTGAGGCAAGTGTGTAATTAATTAATGCAGAATGCTAATTGGTTTCCCACTGCTTGTTACATTAGCCTTGTAGCTCAAGTGGAAAACTTTATAAGCAAACTTCCTACATGAAACATGTCTTGGTTGATCAACTGCATTTGAGGTAAGGGGAAAAACTGTGTAAATTAGTTTTTTTACAGACCTATTGTTGAAATGCCCCTGTCAAGATCAACCAATTCACCTTTTTTGAATCTCTATCACTCTCTGAACGTCAGCCTCAAATTTAGCAAGATCAGTGAAGACAACGTGGTTCTAAAAGAAGGTGTGTGTGTGCCTGTGTGTGTATGTCTTGAGAGACGCTGTCCTTCAGTAAATCAGCAGCACCTGGTGGCTGGTCATTGTACATCATTTTGACTGTTACTTGCTTGTAAAAAATGCTTGCTATCTCAGGCTAAGAGATACAGAAATGTTGCACACTTCTGTTTTTGATTTTGAATAGACAAGAAAATCACAAGCAAACATTTCAAAGCATTTAGCTTTTATCTTTTTCAGTATTGTTTCATATGGCTTTCATTCTGATTTTCAGTATTGTTTCATGTTTTGTTAATTGTCACTACTGTATGCTAAGCTTATGTTACAATGATTTGAATATGGCTTTTAATTGACAGATGTTTTTGGACTAAAATGTCTGCATAATGATTATTCATTTCTTGTTTTATCCTTTTTTTCTGTCCTTTTTTTTTAACATGCTTTCTTTAATCGCTGCTATATTGGCGGCTACGCCCTCTGATGAATTCATCCAATCAAAATGCACTATGAAACTCATGTGTCCATCTGTGACCTGGCCTGGCCGATCACACTGGTTGTTATTATCAACCTCCAAAAATGCTGCTATAAACCATGCATCTGCAACATCTCCATGTAGATGGTTTGTAATTTTTTTGGAAATCTTAATGCATCTGTTTTCCTCTGTGGCTGATGATGATGATGGTGATGATGATGCATGTGCTTGAATACAAAATGACATTGACCCCTGCTCTATGTGACACTTCAAGGGTTTCACTCCCACACTGTATACGCACCCAGTCCAGATATAACTGGGCTGATGTTTTTTGCACACACGCATACAGAATTTTAGCTGGCATACTCTCAGCAGTAAACCTTGCTAAAGTCTGAAACATAGGGACAGGAGCTGTAGCTGTAGTTCAGGATGTCTGCATGCTCTCTATGTCTTTCTTTTTGCCTTTAAAATCAAGCATAGTCTAGAATAACAGAACGGGGCTATTTCACAAAGCAAGATTTTCAACAAGCTGGATAACTTAAGGACCCATAGGCTACGTCTTTCTTTTCTTTCATTTAAGGTCTGCTTAAGACGTTTGGGATACAAAAGCAGTCATAATTAATTTTTACATAATTTTCCAACCTCTCATTTTCTCTTAGAACAAACTAGGTTGTTTTTGTTACTATGTCTTTAAGACTGTGAATCACCTGTGTTCTGATTGTCTGCACTATATCATACCTCTTTCAAAAAGCAGGCGGAGCTAAAACAATTCTTATGGCCTTGGCATGAATGGGCAGGGCTAAACTGTTGCAGGCTCATATATTTGTAAATGCATTGGGTTTTGTGACATAAAAATACCCTGAATTTTATGTTTTAAAATGTTGCCACATATAGTTTACATACAAGTTTAGACTATTTTATTTAATAAAAGCTTAAGTTAAGCTTAAGTTATTTGGTTAACTGAGAAAATCTGCTTTGTGAAACATTCCTCTGAATAAGTGTTTCTTAAAAACACTCCGATTATACGGCACTAAAGGGTCACTGATTGGTCTGTGGCACAGATGGAGGCGGAGCTGTCCTCCTTTATGGGAACATTGCACAGTGCTATTGATGGAGAAGATTTGCATGCACACACTGCATACTCCTGATTCCAGCCCCTATCCCCGTCCCATTCCCCATCCAGGTACTGGGTTTAAGGACATAATTAATACATATGCTGTAGCGACAGATGTCTTTATTGTGGCCTTAATGTTATCTTTAATGACCGTATATTCAGTAAGTGTAGTGCTATGTGTGGTAAGCTTACTAAGAGGCCACTTCTTCCTTTTGTCATTCTAACCATAACCTGCTTCTAGACCAGTGATCTGCAATATCATTAAAAAAGAAAAAAGTTAATATTTTAAATAAAAATAATTTATATAACCCACTCTTCTTTGGATTTGCCATGACAAGCCAACACACCCCATTACAGTGTCCCTGAGAGCATCCAGTCTGGAGCTTTAATGTTAACTATGAAAAAAAAAGATCAAAGCGTTCATGTTGCAGTAGCCTAACCAATAGCTGATAGTCCTGAAAAAGCCTGGCAAATAATGTACAACCAATGTACAATACAACGTTAGACAAACTAGTAGGTTTTACAGACAACAAGGAAAGTGGTCAGAGTGCCCCCTCCTGTTTCTATTCAGAAAGAAAGAGAACAATATATTGGAGATGAAACATATTAACAGTCATATTTTTGAAAAATCAGTAGTGCCATGGTGACTGAACAACTGAATATAATGATAAATTAAGAGATATAAACCTCTTACCTGTATGGGGGGATTGATTTGAAAAATGTCTTCAGAGTTGTGCTCAAGAAAGTCCATAGAATATAAGGACCAAAGCAAATGTGAAATTTCAGATGTGGACATGATAACAGGTCCATTGCCTGTGCATTGACAATGTTGCCAGCTGTAGAAATATGGTGCAAATCAGTGTTGTAGAAGCAGATGTGGTAAACATGTACATTTTATATTTGAGTTAGGGATCCTTAAGCCCAGAACTTTTGCCCTTTGACCTTTGCTGGGATGCAGTGTGAGTGGCCGTTAGCCGTTAGCTGTGGTTGGTGTGTGGGTTTAGCATGCTGTGGGCCATCAGTGCATTTGGTTATTTGACACCAGGTTAGGGGTCCTGCACTTTCCTCCCATATGGATGAGGATGTTTAGGTTCTGCCTTTTCTGTATGAGTTCACCACCCCTCCACCCACCCTCTTCTTTCCCCCCCTGCTTTTCTCCTTCCCTCGGATATGCCGGGCCTGCTCAGTCTTGCCAGTTTGAGTTTTATTTTCTAACATCTCTTTCCCTTTCCTGGTTTGTAACACCCCTCTTTGTTTTGCCTACTAATACACAAAAAGAATTAATGTTCCATCAGCAACTGATCTCTCAGCTGACGTCTGTCTATCTATCTATCTATCTATCTGTCTATCTATCTATCTATCTATCTTCTCTCTCTCGCTCTCTCTAGAATAACTTCATCAATCTGAGTTTTCTGAGACTGTTCAGAGCTGCCCGTCTGATTAAGCTGCTCAGACAGGGTGAGACCATTCGCATCCTGCTCTGGACCTTCGTCCAATCTTTTAAGGTAAAACAAGCACACTAAAGGAGTTCTCTGAATAAATCCGGCAAAAGCTTTCGACTGGTTCACTGAATTATGTTTTTAGCCAAGCAAACATTCTTACAACACACACACGTAGACAACATTATGCTATACAGCCTGCTTTGGGGAGCATATAATGGAGTTATGGCATATAATAGCAGTCCTTCACGGCCTTTTAGTGACCTGCAGAAGCCATACAACTCCAGCCCAAAGTTCCTCGGACTCCCCCTACTCTCATCATCTCCCTCAACACAAGGCGTGGTCTGCATTTGCAAAAATCTGTTAATAGCACAGATGAGATTAAGTAAAGTTGACTCTGTTGAGTGTAGCCAAGCATTTTAAACAAATCATACAAATTATTAGAGCAAATTCTAGAGAGATTCTTTTATACTGTAGTCTATAAAACTACAAGCTCATTGTAGTAAAAACATTGAAATACTGTCCCATAACAAAGACAAATCAACTGTTGTATAAAAGACTTGTAACTCCAAACAACTATTTAACAATTTACAGTATTTACTGAAATTGACAGTTGTTTTCTGATAGCCCATTCAGCGTGTATTATGTGAACATTTCATGATGAATGGGCCAATAAAAATGGTTCATAGTTATTTCATGATGAATGGGCCAGTAGAAATGGTTCATAGTTACCTGGAGTAAAATGTCATCACATTAAAGTTACGAACATTTTTTTTTCTTTTTTTGTCAGTGTACTGTTTAGGAGGTTTTGTTACAACATAAAATTTTACAGTTCTTGGTAGAACTTTCTCAAACATTCTTCAGTAACACTCGCACTGGGATTTGACTGATTATTTTCTCTGTTCTTTTTGTGCAGGCTTTGCCATACGTGTGCCTACTCATTGCTATGCTGTTCTTCATCTATGCCATCATCGGGATGCAGGTGAGGTTTCGCCTGCCTTGTTCATCTGCACATCTATGACTAGGCGTAGGAGCAAAAAATATGAAATGTAAAAATATTATTGATAAACAAATTCTTATTAATTAATTAATAATAAGATGCCAAAATCAAGTCTTCTTTTTCTTTCTTATGAGAACAAAGCTTCTGCCAGTGATGTTGTTGTTAGAAACGGGTTGGTAGCACAGTTGATAACAGTGTCATCTTGTATACATAAGACTAAGGTTCGATTCCCTGCCTGGGCAGGAATCAGTCAGAGCATTTGAGCAAATTTGTGATAGAATAATATCATGGCTTAAGTGTGCTAATATCATGACTGCTTCTCAGTCAGCACAATGTCACTTGTCGCTCACAGTTGTAAACAAAAAAAAAAAAACAAATGACGTAGCTAGCTAACGCTGTTTGCTGAACTATATGTTCCCTCCAAAATCATATTACATCAGGAAAGCCCATAATAATCACCAGATTTTTGCTCCACGCAGACAAGAAAAAAAGCGAAGCAACAGTGTGGTTTGACAGCGGTGTTACTCCTCTTGCTGGAGGCTAGGACAAAGAGAGGATTGTGGGAATTGCAATGACAGTACAGTAAACTTGCAATTTCAATGAGATTGAGATGGAATTATGTGTCTTGCAGCTGTTTGGGAACATAAAGATTGAGGAGGAGGATGGAGACAGTGCCATCAACCAACACAACAACTTCAGGACCTTCTTCCAGGCTCTTATGCTGCTTTTCAGGTGTGTGGCCTGGGCTTCGGTCGATTGTGTAGCAGGACTGCACAGTATTATCTTTTATTGGTTGTAACTGCGATATCAGCTTTTTGAATACTGTTGAGACAAAAGTCTGCAATATGCAAATGTTGCACTGTGTGCTGATCAATCACAGATTTCTGTGCCAGTTTGAGGCAGTAAAATGATCCAACAAACATACAGCACAGTGCAAAAGTCGAAGACCTTCCTTTGCTTATTTAATTTCCTATCAAAACAGCCCTTAAGTAAGTTATTCGTTTTTCAGGAGATATTTCTGAGGAGTTTAGATATAGGGATGATCCACTTGCAGGAGCTACAGAGAAAATGGGACTCTTAATATCCAACCACCTGCAAGACCTGGCAGACCACCAAAACTGTCCCCATCAGATAAACAGCTCTTAAACCTTTCATCTTTGAGAGAGAGGAGAAAATCAGGCTCCAATCTTGCTTCTGATCTGAAAAAGTCCACAGCTTTTTCTGTCCATGCTTCTACTATAAGAAGAACTCAGGGCCCGATGCATAGCTGTCAAGAAGCCCTTACTAAGAAAGGAAATGGACCAAAAAAAGTATTTGCTGATCACACAAAGAAGAAGCTTAATGTCTGTTTTAGCTGGAAATTAAATAAAAGATTGGTGGTCTCTGACTTTTGCACAGTATTGTAAATCATTTTGGTCAAAATAATGCAGGAAAATGTATTAGATTCATGTGGAACTAACTGACACATTTGAATCATGTAAATAAAAATAAAACATTTTTCCAGTGCAGTGTGTAGCAATATAGAAGCAGCGTAATTCTTCCATCTGTGTGTCTGTGTGTATAGGAGTGCGACAGGAGAGGCATGGCATGAAATCATGCTGTCGTGTTTGGGGAACAAGGACTGTGATCCCCTGTCGGGGAATACGGAGTCGGAGTGTGGCAGCGAGTTTGCGTACCTTTATTTTGTCTCCTTCATCTTCTTGTGCTCATTCCTGGTAAGAATTCCACTTTTTTCTCCAGCTCATCGTCCTTATTTTTCCCATTCTTTGCCTTCTCTTTTTCGTTTCTCTAAAGCCTCGTTCCATTCAACCGCAGTATGACACTATGTGACAGGGCAGAATCAATTACAGGAGTCTTAACAGCTTTTGAAAGCTTGTGTGGAGATTTTTAACCTTTACTGTTATTTTCATTCTGCCATACCATTTCAGTGTAATTTCACAATTGGGGCACTCTAAAATACTGGTTTCATTTGAATCAGGTTTGATTTTTTTAGCAGTATATTGACAAGTTTTTTTATTTTTGTTTTTACATATAATATCTCCTCTTCTACTTAAAAACATTAATGTGGTATGGATTGAAAGTTTAGAATCTTCACTTTCCACACAATTTCGCCCCTTGTTTCTCTACAGTTTAGCTACAATTCACAAATAATTGATAAAAAATTAGTGGTACCACTAATTCTTTTTTAACACTGTTAACATATTTTGTTACTTTGACTTTTCAAACCATACATAGTTCCAACTTAAAGCCAAGCTGCTGGAGTACTGTTTGTTGCTATGACTCTGCAACTGTAGCCCTCAAGTCCAGCTTTTAAATGGAATGTTCCATTGATGGTTCTCTTTAATGCAAAGCACACTTGTGATATCAGCAATATCAGTAATTCTACAGACTACGCTGGACAGTGCTCATTAGAAAACTATACAAATCACTGAGCAGCAAACTAACAAAAGCATTAGCAAAATGGATAACTACAGTTCCCCTCAACACAAGCTGTATTAGAGCGAGAAGCTACGGTCACTGAGGATTTCGAACCATTGATTGTACAGTCGCATAAAAAGATCTGAACATCCTCAGTCAATTTACATTTTTGTTGATTTTCTAAGTAAAAATGTTAACACATTCTCTACAGGGAACAAACTCACATATGGCATTTTTATGCTATTTTAATGCAAATTTCTGTTTATTTGCGTAGTTGAACATAGAAGAAAGAAAACACTTTTTCTCCCTTGTGTGTGTGTGTGTGTGTGTGTGTGTAGATGTTGAATCTATTCGTGGCCGTCATCATGGACAATTTTGAGTACCTCACGCGGGACTCCTCCATTCTGGGTCCTCATCACCTGGATGAATATGTGAGGATTTGGGCGGAGTACGACCCTGCAGCCTGGTGAGTCTTTGTGGAACCACACACTCACTCACACACACATAGACACACACACACACACAGTCATGTTAACACCCTCACACATATTTAAAGTCAGTGTATCCACACTAATAACACTTTCATTTTTACACATGTACACAGTCATGTAATACTTATACTATACACAGTAAAAAAGATTTGTTGTTTTTACTTAAATAAGTTAATCAGGCTGCCTTAAACTTATTTTACTGGCCTTTAAATAGTAAGTTAACACAATATATAACAGATTATTGTTCTCTTAAGTTACTACTAGAGATTTAGTCAACTCAAACTTTAAGGCAGACATGTTACTTACTTTTAAAGTTAGAACAACACATCTTTTTACATTGTACCTACCCAAAATAATCCATTTGTGTCAAAGTTTGAATAATTCCCAAATTAACATTGATTTTTCAATACAGTACTTCATTCATTGAAGGCAATCATTGAAATGGAACCCCTGGCAGAACATGCAGTCTTTTTATAATACACTGTTTAAAAATGCTGAATATGACAAAGCGTTTGGTTCAGTCGCTTTCCTTTTTTTTCCAACGGTTACAATAATGTATTAACTGAACAGTTTTGCAGCTGGAAGGAGCACACATCTCACGACTCTAATCTCCCTGCTCATTTGCCCATTTACACACACACAAACACATTTTACACGCACAGTGTCCTCCACAACAGTGTTTTCTCAACCCAGTTCTTGCTGCCCATTAGACAGCCCACATTTTCACTCTACGCTTGAACCAGCTAATCATAGGCAGGTGGGCCATAGTAAACCTTGTCTGAACACTAAATCAGGGTTAAAGTAGTGTCGCTACAAGTATTAAAGCTATTAGTTTAACTACATTTCCTGGTAGCATGGTGGTAGCATCACTGTTTTCTAAGTAGTAGCACTGCTGTGTGAAAGTAGCTTTTTAGTAGTGAAGCTTTTTATCCATCACGTAGCAACATAGCACTGATTAACTCTTTCTTTTCCCCATTTTAGTCAGTCTAAATCAATCAGTATTCTGCGTGATTTATTTGGAATTGACCTTTTCCATATTAGGAACGCTCTTTTGCTGTGTAGCTAATAGCTTAGTAGCTTAGCTTAATAGATAATAGCTTAGCTTCTTGTAAGGTAACACTGTTTAAAAAGGTTCTTTAAGGGCTCTTTAGTAAAGACAGTGGTTCTGTATAGAACAATAAACACTCAAAGAACCAACTGTTTGCTTAAATGGTTCTTCGCATGTTGAAATGGTTCTTCACGTGTTGTATATGGTTTTTTTATAGACCCTTTTACAAAATGGCCCTATATAGTACCAAAAAGGGTTCTGGCACTGTTGCGATATCAAGTTTGTAACAATAGAAGCACCATTTGTGGTGCTATATAGAACCACTTTCAGAAAGGTTCTATAGAAACCCGTAAACACATTCTCCGTCAATCTGAAAAACCATGTCACTCATGGTTCTAAATAGAACCATTCCCTTTACTAAAGAACCCTTGAATCTTTTTTTTAGACAAATTAGCTTTCATAAAGCTGAGCACAGTAAGTAGAGTAACTGGTAGCTTAGCTTGCTACATTTTTAAATAGTTTGGCCAACACTGGCTCCAACATTAGCTATACTAATAATAACTTTGCTAAGTTAGCAATATCAGAGTCAAAATAATAACTAGACATCTAGGATAGCTGGAGTCATTTGCTAGAATAAAATTGGTGGTTATCCAGCACTATGTATTCTCCTTCTATCAAAGTTATTTGATCATTACTGCTTATTAATAGTATACTGACGAACAAATAAAAAACATTTAATGACAAAAACACAAATATAGACTTCAGTGGGCAAAATTAGTTGTTAATGGAACTGGGACCCCCATAGTAATTTAGACCATCATTAATATAATGTAATATAATATAATGCTATTTCTGTAATATAATCCTGTGCTGTTATTGCAGTGCAAGGGGCTGGGGACCAGTTTGAAAGTGAATTTAAACTAGTTTGAAATGGAATAAATTTAAACAGCTAAATAGAAATTACAAATTAAAATGAAAATAATTTGTACAAATAAAAAACAAAAAACATGAATTTAAATGGAAATAGAATTTTAACAAAACTAAGCTCAAAGTTTAAGATTTATATGAAATGAAGATTATACGTGCAATGAAAAAAATAACTTATGTTGCTCTATAATGGTTCAGGTGGGCTTGGAACTGGGTTAATGTGAAACCGTGGATCATCTGTTGGGTCAGTATTGGGTTGAAAACATTGCTGTAAAACACAGGTTCCTAGTCCTGTTCCTGGAGTACTCCTGGCCTGCACATTTTATTATTATCTCTGTGCAGGACAGTGAGTATTCCAGGATGGGGAGCCACTGTCCTAAAACACAGAACACACTGCCCATCTTTCTCTCTGTCTGATGGACGCATTCTTTTTTGAGCCACTGGTGTGGAGACACTCTCCCACCCCATAGCAACTCCGACTCAGCCGCCTGGCCAGCGGTGCGCCCTGATGGAGAGAGAGGGGATCATGGATCTTCTCTGCGATCCATTCATCCCCACCTCCTCCTCCCCTACCCCTCGTCCTGTGAAACAGTGGAGAACCCCTTCACCTCCCCCAAAACCCCCATCCCCCGTCTCTGGAATACTGCATACTGCCAGCAAAACTTACTGTGCCGATTTCCTCCTCATAAACTCCCCCAGCTTTCTCCACGGAACACGCTAAGTTTCTTGGTATCTGCATTCCAGTGCCTGTCACCCGCCTGCTGTAGGAGTCCCAGAGAAAGAGTGGAAGAGAGGCAAATAGTCAGGGACGAGGGAGAAGTAGAGAAATAAGAGAAAGCATGAGTCAGGATTAGTCAGGATTATAGGTCTTGACCCTTTTAAGTCTGGTATGATTACTATACTAGTTTGCTAGTACATTACATAATTACATTATTAATTATGTTGTTACGTAATGAAATACATTTACATTTGGGTTATATTCGTTATTGGCTTTGCTTCGAGGCTATACTTTTTAAATTTTTCTGGTATTGATGTCAGAAAGTTTAAAGGGTTCTTATTTCTGCAAAACAAGACATGTAAGCACAACGATTTTTTCATCAAAGTGAAATCATAATAAAATATCTCCTTAAACATGTGGGATGGATTGAAATTGTAGCATATCCACACAGTTTCTCAGATTGTTTCAATAACCTATTAATGAGAAACATAAGCAGAAGCATGTTAAGGTGAATACAAGTGAAACAGTGAACAGTGTTAATTAGAGAACAGGACTCAGGCCTTTAACCAGCCAGTCACTACCAGCAGCTTCAATGGGTGACGAGCAGACGAACTAAATGTGTGTTAGTGTGTGTTAATCTTGTTCTTTTCCTGTGTGTAATCTTGTGCTCTTCTTCCTCTGACTGTCTGTGTTCTGCATTGCGTGCTCTAACTTCCCTGTATTCTTCTTGCAGCGGGCGCATTCATTATAAGGATATGTACAGTTTATTGCGAGTAATCGACCCCCCTCTGGGCTTAGGAAAGAAATGTCCTCATAGGGTGGCCTGCAAGGTTTGACTTTCACTAAAAACACCTAATAGCACCTGCTATAAGCATCCAGAATGGAATGAATGTCGCTTTTTCTTTTTTTAAGTCCCTTTTCTTTTTTGACTACATTTTTTTTTCCGTACACTCACCATTTCGACTTGCATTCTGATATGACAAAGAGAATGTGCAGGACAATGCAGACACTCATAAAAGAAGCATGGATAAAGGGGAAAAAAATCATAAATTTAAATGAAAAAAAGAAACCTGCCTTCTTTGACTTTTTTTTATTTATGTATTTTGTTGGTTTTGCTTGCTAGGCCTAGCCGACATGGTAGCGTGCATTGTTCTGGAGGGAGGGGGACAGAAACTGCATTGACAAAGCGTCCACCGTACCGTCCTGCACTTCTATGCAACCTAACCCTTCCGCCCCTCAATCCCTCCCCTGTTTGCATAGAATGTTGTTTTAGCGTTGAGATTAGCTAGTTAGCACTCCTTTTTTCCTCCCTTCTTTCTCTTCTTCTCTCCTTTTGTCACTTGACCAGCCTAGACTGTCTCTGTCCTTCACTGGCCCAAATAACCTTCTTTTTTTTTCTCCTCTCCCACTCCCCCAACCTTCTCTTCCCTTTCAATTTTTCTTTCCCTCCCCCCACCCATGCACCCAATGTGGTCGTACTGTTTGTTTTTTTATTTTATTATTTTTTTTATAATTTTTTTTTCGGTTGCCCAGTGGCAGGATCAGTTACAGGGATATGTATGACATGCTCAGGCAAATGTCGCCACCTTTAGGCCTGGGGAAGAAGTGCCCTGCACGGGTTGCCTACAAGGTAGAGGGTCTAACTCCGAGCGGCCAGCGCTGTGTGTTGTAAACCTGTTGGTGTTTTCTTCCTCCTCTTTTTTTTGTTGTTGTTTCTCCTCCCTCTCTCTTTCTTTTCGCCCTCCTTCGTTCTCTGATGTGAGGCAACTGCTGTTGTGATTCAGTGGGGAGGGGGGGTTGTTAGGTGTTAGCCAGGCCGATCCACAGGGAAGCGGGAACGGACGGACCTTCTCAGCGCTTTTGCACCGCATGAGGATTTACAGGCACATATATGCACACATTAAATGTCTGCTTCTGCAGTCAATTAAGAAAACCTTTTCAAATGGCAGATGTGGTTAAAAAAGTCTTGACCCTTATATATCATTATTAGTTGTCATACTTTATACATTACAGTATCTCATTGGACAGCTTCAAAGACCTACAAAGCCTAAACTCATAGGATATTTAATGGTGAAATACCATTACTTTTGCAGTTCAGCCCAATAGTAGTTTAAATCTATGTCCAGCCCCTTATGTTTAATGCATTAAAGCAAATAGCAGTGCTTTAATGCAGTCCCAGCAAATTATTCTGAATGTAATTTGGAATAAAGACATCATCATTGCTTCTGATATAGTGAGTTGAATATCACATTATACATCACTGGAGGGGACAAAAGAATGGGACATGCCAATGCATCATACATAAAACCACATAAAACTCACATAGGCACACACATTCAGACACAGTCATGTGTGCGTGTGCAGCAGTGGTGGGAAGGCCCAAAGGACTTAAGTCCTCCGCGTCCCTCAGCCCTGTGGATGGCGCTGTCCGAGGAACTCTGGCCTTTTTTCCACTGTAGACCAGCTCTCTGTCTCTCTCCTTTATTTTTACACACACATACACCAACATGTGCACACCAGAGCATTCTTCTCACTTTACTGGGCAGCTGTAGATCTTAGGTAGGTAACTTAGCGAGAGCATCACATTCTTTTTGAACTTGTGGAGCAGTCTCAGTTTCAAAAGTTTTGTCCAGAATATTGTCCAGTTTTGTGACCAAAAGTCCAACCTGAATCAAAGCTCAATGTTTTCACTCAGACTTTTCCTTCTGTCAATGCAGTTCTAATCTGTTTCCGGCCCCTCCTCTTTGCATTCTGTTTCGCCCTTTTGCATGGCCCGCCACTCCGGGCACTGCCATCCTACCCACTGTACCCTCTGCTCCTCACCCCACACACACATGCAACCTGGCAAGTTCCTACGAACACGCCTCAATCTCTATAACCACTACAGGAGTCCCAAACCTCCTGTCTTTCTATTTCTTTCTAATTCTCTCACACTGCATCTCGTCTTGTCTTTATTACTTATTACATACAGGGACCCTAATCTGTCCCCTTTCAGTCCACCAGCTGTGGCAGATTCATCATAGATCCAGGAAATTTCCACACTGTCAACACTGCATCTCTGACCTCTTTAATCCAGCCATTTTCAGCTTAGAGGGAATTCAACCAAATCTCCATAATTTAATGTGATACCTTACCAAGAGGACATTTTTACCCTGTAAATTGTATTAGCAGTGAATTACATGTAGTTTGGAATAATAAAAGGAATGGTGGCACACACATATAGCACACTATAACGTAAGGACGTAACGTAAGCAAACTGTCTCAAAAGCTTGCCTAAAGATACAGTGTGAGCATGTTAAGCTATAATATGAGCTGTGAGCAAGCTATGCTAAAATGTAAATTAAATTTGAAAAAAATATTCTAAAACGTAAGATGTGAGCAAACTATGCTAAATTGTACATTGTCAGCAAGCTATGTTAAAGTATAGAAGCCTTCTTTAAGGCATAACAAAATGGTGACATTAGTACTAGTTCACTGCTAGCTTCTTTTAGGATGAATAAAAATTTCAGTAATTCAAGGATAGCTTTGAGTAGACGCCCACTGCCACTTGAAATTTATTCATTTTAATATAAAATTTTTGTGCCTGACTAAGCTAAAGCTAATGCACTAATGCCACTTGAGCACTTGGGCTTGTTTGATTGAACGGTCATGGGAGCCAATAAGATACTAGTCTAGTTAAATACTGTAGTTATTTCATTGCTAACATGATTTCCAGTTATAGAGGGTCTGAGGAATCTTAACAGAAATCCTCCGTGCTAAATTTCCTTCATAGTACAGAAAAATGTAACAAAATTATGGCTTTTGGATTAAGTGCTCTCCTTCTACATCATTAGGCTCTCTTAGTCTTCTCCAGCTTTCCTTCATTCTCTCATTTTCTTTTTTTCATTTCAGTCATTCACACCTTCCTCATAGGTCCTGTCCTATAGTCATCATTTTCATCACTTCTCTTGAATCTCACAGATTTTCAGCTTGTTCTGCTTCATGGAATCAATCTGGCATTCCCCGGTAGGGAATAATATGTGCATATGGATGTAGCATCGGCTTCAGTGAGGGTTATTATATCTTTCCGCACCCTATATTTGCACAGTACACAGATGATCTGATAATGGAATTTCGTCAGTTACATGTTCATTGACTATTCGCGCATCAGTGCGTATGCACGTCTGTGCACTGTTTTCCTTTAGTCCACTGGGAAGCAAACAACTGCCTGCTCTGCACTCAGTGACAACGGCAAACCTTTGAAGCAGGACGTAGCTGCTAAATTGAAAGGACTTTGTTTCCTATGGGTGCGCTTTCTCTGTAGCATCGTTTTGACAGTTGGCCACGTTAAGCAACAAAACCCACCAGCCTCTCTATCTAAGGGTAAACAGAAGTCTGGCTTGCAAGACTATGCCAGACTGAATCCATGCAGCACATGTGAGAAACCACATGAGATCCAAGATGTTTCTACCAGTCTAGTCTTCTTCCTTTAAGAGGACGTGATCTTTACGTTCTTCAGCCACAGAACCCCCCATCCACAGCTCCATTTTTTTATCCCTAACTCTGTTCCCACTTTTATGATGGACCAAAGGTCAAAAGCCCTCTGTCTTCCACATTTATCTCAGATGTCTATATTGGTATGATAACCTCAAAGCTGTGATGATCTAACCTGAGATTTCCACTCAGATTAGAGCACATTAAACCTTAAGATGATATTTTGGCCAAAAATCAAATGTACGTAATTTCTTCTTTTACCCAAAGCAAAGTCAGTCAGCCAGGATATGTTTAGTGTCTTAAGTTTGCTTATTTAGTTTTGCATTGGAGCTGCAGGGCTAATGTAGTTAATAGATAATGGAAACTTGTTAGAAATGAGAAATTTGCCTCAAATTCTGTGGAGTTGTTATCTCAAACAGACTTGCTAGACATGTGTTTTTTACACTTTATGACATACTGTTATCTATGAAAAAAGATAGCATAACTAAAAACAGTAGTAGCAGCAATCCTGAAGCTTGATTTTTTTCGACACTATTGTACTTGAGAGCTATATTAGCCTAGTAGTGCAAGTATGAAATTTAAGAAGTAAACAGGTGTTGGCTCATCGACATTTGTGTTGAGGGGAAATTTTAGAATTTGTTCACAAAATTACTGCTTTAAAACTTTACCTATTTAAATCTTCACCACATCCCAAACCCTTCACCTGGCTGTAAGAACAATGACGCTGCCGCTTTCATTTGCTCAGAAAGTAAAACTCAGACAGGGACACTTAAAGGAAACCAGCAATGCAGTGGTAGATATTTCTTATTTTACATCGTCTCTTGCTCTGCCTCTTTTGTTCTTCTCATGATTTCATCACTACTTGCCTACGTCTTCTTCTGTCACTTTATCTGTCTCAACATAGCATCTGTCCCATCATCCTGACTCTCCCTTCACATTGCTCCCTTGTTCTCTCCTCTCCTCTTAAATGCTTTCTGCCCTGCACACATTTTGCCCTGCTCTTCCACCACTCGTCTTTTTTCCATAGGCGGTCACTTTTGTTCCCGTTCCTCTAAGACATTACACCGTAGCCTTCCAGCTTAACCGAAGCTAACCGGATCCTCAGTCTTAGCTCATCCTTCTTCACAGAAATGACTCACAAAGCCTTTTCTTTTTTTCGTTCTTGTTTTTCTTCTTTTCTTTTCTGGAGAATGCTGCTCTGACCTAACCCAGTAGCCTGCACCCATTTTTTTATTTTATGCACTGAGAGACCAGAGAATCTGGATCAAGCTTTTCTTTTACCCAGAAGCCCATCTGATTGAGTCTCAATGACAAGTACTAAACCGAAATGAATGAGCTAGAATGAACCGAACGGACAATGCTTTCTGTGTTCGGCTGCACTGCTGCTTGCTGTAAATGCATGTTGGACATGCTGCATGTTGCATGCTGGGGCATGTGTGTGGAAGGTGCATGTGTGTTGGTGGGGGTTGGGTTGAGAGTCACTGATCTCTGCATGGCAAGAGGGTGTAGGCCACAGGAGCTTTGGTCATTACACCAACCGGCCTTTCGCTCTAACGTCATGATGGTGTTTGGATGTGTTAGAGCCTAAGCTGGATGGACCATATGTCAAAACACTGACAGCTAGTCATTCACTGTTTTGGTCTGTTGGTTCATCCATGGCTCTCGGTTTTGTTGGGTGAACCTCCTACAGGGAAAGCTCTTTGGCTGATGACTGGCCTGTGACATTAAAGGAATATCCATTGATTTTCAGTCTAGCTAACTAGCAACGTAGCAACTGCACATTGACTTCTATTATAAGTGAGTTTCAAGTCAACAGGTTTTCTGTACTTTTTTGAGTACAGGGAACATTTTGGGAACATTATTGTCTGTGGTAACTGACCGTATACTACAGAGGTAGCAGATAGAGATCATGTTAAAAACACTGGAATATTCCTTTAAAAACATTCATGTTAGTACTATATTAGTAGTAGTTTTGAGTACCATTGATTAATTCTTCTCATGGGGCATCTGTGCATTAGAGCACATTGTAGAACAGATATAGGTCATAAAAAATATTGAAAGTTACTGAAAACATGAGCAGTCTATAATAGGTTCAGTAAATGGTTAAAGTGTGTAATAGATACATTGATTCAGCATATTTAGTAAAGTATTTTACAGATTTATTATATATACATATATATAACAGGCATATATATATAATTAATCATAATGTCTCTTTTCAGGAGACATACAGCACCAGTCAAAAGTTTGGATTCTCTCAAATGAATTTATGTTTTTTGTAAATTTTAAAGATATTTTGACCTAAAGGCTTCTGCTTATATACTTGAAATTTGGTCTCTGCGCACATGTATCTTCTTCAGTCCTGTTGGAAAAGCATCCCAGGTGGCTGCTCATGAAACTGCTTGCAAGAACACCAAAATGGTGTAAAGCTGCATGAAGAAGAAATAATCTAAAATAGATACTGTCAAATCTAAGATAGAAGATGGTTTTGGTTTTTTTTTAAAAAAACATTTTGGTCATTGCTTAATTCCATATGTGTTTTGATGTCTTCGCTGTTAGTCTAAAATGTGAAAAAAGGTAACAAATACATTTGTAAAAATAATATAAACATTCTGAGGAGATGTTCCAAAGATCCAAACTTTTGACTGGAAGTACTCAGAGTACAGCCTAAAATACCGGGCAGAGCAAGTTTATTCGGTTTATTTTGATCTCCATTAGCTGGTAAAGGAAACAGCTACTGCTGGAGTCGACATGAACGTAGAAACTTAAAAACATTTCACATGATTACATACAAAATACTACATGCTCACTAATTAGAGTGTATTAGGCATATAAATCTCTGAACTCATGAGTTATACCATTGTATAAATCTTCATGGAATGATAAAATGCATCATGAATTCACCACATTATTAAATATTATTATAATCAAAGTAAATTATAACATTGTTTTTTTAAAGAAATCATTTGTAACATTTGGAAATGGATGCAGTTGAATTTAAATCCATCCAGACTGATGCGTCATGATGCATTTTTACACCTGCTCAGTAAAACTAATAATGTTCTAAGGCTGCACTCAGTATATAGTATCATAGTATCAGTAATGACCAGGAACAGATTTGGTTCTTAAGAAAGTCATTGAGCTTCCCCTGGCTCTGTCCCACTCCAGTTATTTTATTTTTCCTCTTTAACATGTCACCTTCACACACATATACACTCTCCTCCCGGAGGTTCAGAACACTCGTACGCTGTCGAAGCAGCACTACTCTCTCTAACTCTTTCTGGTTGGCTCTTCACAGAGACTGCTGCGGATGGATCTGCCAGTTGCCGACGACAACACAGTGCACTTTAACTCCACCCTCATGGCCTTAATCCGCACCGCTCTGGACATAAAGATCGCCAAGGGTGGGGAAGGTTTGCCTCAAGTTTTTATACCTCCTTTCCTTCTCTCTTCCTGTCAGTGCCTCGCTCATGTGTCAGCAATAGGGAAGGAAAGTGGTCATATTGCCCCCTGCTCTTTGTGTTTAAAACAGAATGAATTAGAGGTGATTGTAGGTTGTACAACACAATGTACCATATCGCCCCCATGTTCGGTTGATACTGCTTTAGTGTCACAAATGATTAACAGTAAAACACAGAAATACAGCTTCTCCCTGATTTGACTACACAGTTTCTTGTTACTACTGCATATCCTACAATGCAGCGCCAGTACCAGGTTATAGGTTTTGTAGTTCAGTTGTATTTGAATCTTTACTGCTATATGACTCGACAAAATATTCTATTATATTGCATTGTATTATATTGTATCTTGTGTATTATCTATATTATTTTGTGCATCTTAAAGCTGTATTTTTGCGGTTGTGAAATGACTGATTCACAGTCATTCACAGTTCAAGTAATTTTTAATAAATTATCAAAAAATTCTCTTTTCAAATTAAATTTGTTTTGAACAAAACCAGCAGGTGGAGTACTTTCCCTCCCCATAGGCCCCCAGGACTCCAGTTCTCATGTCTAAAGCCTAGCCTAAGCCTAAATTGCTTAAAAGTGTGTTTTTTTCTGTTAGTTTGAACCGTAAAACAATGACTAAAATTGTGTACTAGGCTTGTGTGTATTTAAACAGCTCATGTCCCATGTTTCGCAAGGAAAGATATTTTGTGTGTAGAGAGCTGCAGCACGGCTTTATCAGTTTAGCAAGTGTGACCTAGCTAGGCAAGAAGGACTGATATAAGACGTTGGATAGGACATTGAATACACATCAACAGAAAACAGAAGACATACGTTTTCGTTTTGTGCATCTTAAAGCCGTGTTTTATGACATTTAAATTGTCCAACTAACAATTAGGGTTGCTCCTTGCTCTAAACTGCTGGAACTACGTTTTTGGAGCAATAAAATTGTAAATATTATGTTATGAACTAATATTATATACATATTTTTGAAAAAAATATTTTTTAACTAAGAATGGTTAAAGCAATACAACCCTAGAGGTGGCGTGCTATGGTGAATAACATCACAGCTGGGATGACCTACTGCATCAAAGCTGTGATCTTTGATGAAACCCTCTAGTATGTATATGTGCAGAGTATACAAATAAAAGTTTTTGTTTGTTTTTTTGATCCATTTGAGGGATGGATGTGGCTGCACAGATTCACTTATGAAAAGCTATTACTGTACTAAAATTCAATGTTGCTTTGGTTTATTGTATAAAATGCTGGTGCTCATTAATGATAAGAATTTCATTTGTGTGTGTGTGTGTGTGTGTGTGTGTGTGTCTATCATTGGGCTTCTTTATTTGTATCTAATTTAATCATGGTTTTACTGTGTTTCTTTCTTTGGGTGTGATTATATGTTGTTCTGTGTTTGTGAATTTGTTGCTTTTTGCTTGCGTGTCTCGGGGGAACGTGTGTGTGTACACTTGCATGTGTTTGAACCTTTATTGTGCATGTGGTTGTGTGAATGGCTGTCTATGTAGGCGGTGTTGATAAGCACCAGATGGACGCAGAGCTGAGGAAGGAGATGATGGCGATTTGGCCAAATCTGTCGCAGAAAACTCTGGACCTGCTGGTCACTCCGCACAAGTGTAAGTTACCCAAAGGTTTGTGTGTCCGGGTTTTCACTCTCGCCACCAGAGGATGCTTCTCTCAGCCCAGTCACCGCTCCGCACCCTCTGATGAGCCACGCCGTCTGGCACCACCCTCAACATACAGATACACACACACACACACACACACACTCCTCCACTGCACTTCACATGTTCTACACACAGCTAGGCCACTCCTACACTTACACGTTACACTTACGCATTCACACGGTTAAAGGGCATCTACACATCTGCCCATTTGGGGACACCTAGATTTTTAAAACATTATAAATACAATTGATCATGTTATTTGTTGTTTTTTACAATAACTTAAGACTAAGCATAAGGGATCTGTTTCACAAAGCATGTGCAACTCAGGCACTGTTCTGACTAAGCAGCGGAAAGCAACTTTTTTTGCTAACCCAGGTTTAGAGGCTCGAGCTATGATTAATCTTAGGGGTGTAATAGTATTCAGAAGTCACGATTTGGTTCACACTGAGGTTTGGACATCACGGTTCAGTACGAGATCGGTACAATGGGAAAAAAGCAATAGAAACACCCAAATTAAGCTTAAAGTTAATTGGCTCAGCAATAAACTCTGCTCCAAGAAACAGACCCCTGGTTTATTTAGAGCTGGGGTGTCAACCTCAACCACTAAAAGGGCCATATTAAAAAATCTCAACAAATCTGTTGGCCAGGAAAAAACATGTTTTTATTTCATTTTTAAATAACATTTTGCTTATTCGAAAATACAATACATAAAACATTCACAGAAAAATATGGTCACCTGTAGTAAACCTTAAATATTATATCAGTACTTGAAACATTCAAAATAATTGTGTAGAATTGTGGTGTACCCACTGCCCCATAGATTCTTGTTGGAGGAGGGGGTGGGAGCGCACATTACATAGCTATGCATGCTGGGGATTGTAGTGCAATGCTGTAGAGGACATAAGCAGTATAATTATTTATTAATTTGTGACGCCCACTAGCTTTGGGGGTGTGAGGATGTTTTGCAAACAAACCATCTCGTTTAAGATGAACCCAGGTGCTGTCTTCACAACAGCACATTATGAAATGGGCTTATGTTAATAGAAAATCCAAATTAATGCGTGGGCTGGATAGAATTTTGCCTTGTGTTTGACATATGGGATTTAGAGAATCACATGAAAATATCTGTACCAATCTTAGTGACAGTTCTATCCTGAGAATAAAACCAAAGGCCAGTTATTTTATCCCCATGCTGTACGGTCAGCACTCATCAGTTGCTCAATCTCTGTACATACCGTGTGTTCTCCATATGACTACATGCACTGAACCGCAGCATCCATACAGTGACAGTTCGGGATGAATACACGTACCGTTACACCCCTGATTAATCTTCATGCGTGTGCACATGAAAGCATGGCGTTTATAACAAAGAGCCAGTCACATGAAACATGAGGAATAGAGCGGCTTATTTTTCAAAGAAGGAAAAAGAGATGTAAAAATATGCAAAAATAAAGCATTTATGTTGTTAAAAAAGCAGTGCTGTCACCATTACCAACTGGCTTTTTGGAGTAAAAATGCTTCATATTCTTCATGTAGTAGTATGATTTGTTTCCTCTGCTAACTAAGTGATATGCTTCACTTGATTGATGCCACAAATGTCACAAAGAAAAAAGGGCCGGGGTCCACCTGATTGGTCAGAAGCTAATTAATATTTAATAATAATTATCTTCTTATTTTCAGCGTTTTTTCCATCTTTAATAAGGGTGACAGCAATTCTGGTGGGCTCTTTGTATGCATATATTACCTCAAATACACAGTCCCTTTAACACATTGTGTACTTCCAAATACACTGAAATAAAGGTGAGTTTACTTGATTCAAATGTCTACAGCATTTACACATGAATGTGATATAGCTACACGTTTTTGACTTCCTGTTTACTTTTTTTTGTTCAATGTTATGTAATTATTTTATTAACGTGGAAATTATGTGCACATTTGAGTCAAGTAAATTCAATGCAGCATTTTCACATTGTACACCAATATCACACTAATTCAAGCCACATGAGTTCCACATTCAGGCCCTCACACTTGCTCTCATCTCTCAGTGCCTCTGATCAGAGGGTGCTTCACTATAGACCAACTCTCTATAGATGTCTTTTCACTCCAGGGTTCATTAGCTGATCATTTAACATTTACACTCAACAAGATTAACAAAGCACGATTAGTTCAGAACATACAATGAAGCCTGTACAGTCAAAGCATGAGACGACAGAGTGACTTTGTTGTTTTTCTAACACGCCTGTGGCAAAGTCACGTCAATTAGTCCTAATTATGATGGGACTAAATATGCACAAAGCATGATATAGAATAGATAGCACTGTTGAATGTGAGGCATGGTTATGATAATGTTTTTTATCATATTTCTTATGATAATATATATAAGAGTTACCAAAAAAGCATGAGAAATGTAGAATTTAGTACAAATTTGTCCTCCACTGTTTGTTGGTGCAGAGGATTATAATTTGTTGAAATAACGCTGCCGCGAACATGGCTTATGAATATGCCTTTAAATCTGCATGTGTAAGTAAAGGTAAAGCTGACCTCTGAAGACTCTTGGACATTTCACAGTGTGGACACGGTAACGCCGGCTGGTTGTAAATGGACTGTTTTCACACTCTTTCACATTCTGAAGCTCAATTGACCTGTGCTCTGCCCAAAAATGCGTTCTCAAATTCAGCATCAGAATGCCAAACAGCAGCAAAACAGCCACTCTGAGCCTGTGTGTACCTGATCTACATTATGAAATGGACTTCAGTCTGGATACTTTTAAACAAGTGACTTAAATCAATGAGAAGAAATGGATCTTCTGGGTAAGAACAGTAATGTAAAGAAGCATCACTGCATAATAATAAAATAGTATGTGTAATACTTATTAATGCTAAAATAGTCTGAAGAATAAATAAATATTTGTATATAAGTAATTTGTACAAAGTATTAAGCTGTAATAATAAGTGCTGAAATAGGATGTGTAATGATAGCAAATGTCTATAATGTATAATGATAGTAATAATAATTAAGTAATTTTTTAACCAGTTTGTGAAAAGACCTTTGGCTCTTTGTGTGTCTGTGTGTATGTGTGTGTGTGTGTGTGTGTGTGTGTGTGTGTGAGTATGAGTGTGTGAGAGAAATAGGGGGTCTTGTGTGAGTCTTGTGTATGCATGAATGTTGCACACACCCATCCCCTCCCCCTTCCTCGCTCAGGGTTCATCTCCCCTCGTCTAATCGTGCAGGGTAACTTGTCCTTTTCTCAGCAGCGACAGACCTGACGGTGGGTAAAATCTACGCTGCCATGATGATTATGGAGTATTACCGACAGAGCAAAGCCAAGCGGACCCAGGCTCTCCGAGACGAACAGGTACTGTACCCTCAATACGCTCGCACTCTGTCTCTTTGTCTCTTTTTTCTGTTGCTCTCGCTCTTACTCTTTGGCCAGTTCAACCTCATACCTACTCTGCATTTAGCATTGTGACTCTCTGCTGTGTTTTTTATCTGTGTGCCATTCATTTTACAGCTACACTGTAAGAAAGATTTGTTAAGTTAAAAAAAATGTGTACCTGGCTGTCTTAAAATTTTAGGTTTATTCATGTTTAAAATAGTTAACAAAGCAATAATAAGTCTTATATTCTGTTAATATATCATTTGAAGTTTAATCATTGAAATTTTAAGGCGTTCAGATTATATTCTTTTCTAAGATAAAACACCAAATCATTTTTCACAGTGTTCATATGCTGCACTCGTATGGTCCTCATGAACTCATAAGCTCTGAGTTTACCACACAGTTGACCAAGCAAGCTTTAGCCATCCCATTGTTTACACGATAAATTTACTAGTTGCTGTAGTTTGATTTTGGTAACGTAAAAAAAAAAAAAATCTGACAGTGCAAGTCAAAAAGGACTGTCCGGGTGCATTATAAATGCAGCAGTTCTATAACTATATGGTATTGAGATGGATTGTCTGTATTTGTTTGGCCATGAGCAGGGCTGAGTAGTAACAGAATATATGTAATCTGAAATACATAATCTGGTTATAAAATTCAAGTGTGCATAATCAGATTAGTTCCTTTTTTTAAGCGTTGATGTTTTTAAGGTTTGCTTTTTTGATAAGGTAGCGTCAGTAGATTAATCTCTTCATCCTTATTTTGTATACCTATGAACTGCATAATGGTCATGTCATTATGACTGATAACAATGGTTATATGTGGTTTTAGGTGAATATGGCCTGTATCCTCAATTTTACACAGTCAAGATGGTGGTCAGCATTTAACCACTGCGTAGATCATAATTAGTGTAATAGTAATCTCAAAGAAGTCAGATTAGATTTTACTTTTTTAAATAATCTAAAAGATTACTTACTACAGTCTATGTGATTTATAATCAGTCCCAGATTACATTTCCTAAGTATACTACCCAGCACTGGCCATAACTAAGTTAGTTTGGGTTGTCATTCAGTGTTCTAACTATTTGTTCCATAAAACATTTTGGATGAAAGTTTTGGATAAAAAATTGAAGTTCTGGTTTGTTTAATGTGCCTTTGGCAGTGTTAAGTAACTACCACTTTAATGTTATCACAGGATTTCACAAAAGTGTATCAGTGACCGATGATGTAGCAGTGCTGATATGCAATGCAACATAGGCCTTCAGCTTCTCTGTACTGTTCCTGTCCATTGTCTGTAACTATATCATTCACTTAAACTCACAAGGCTCCATGGTCTCGGCAATTCCCTACATCTGTAAAAGATACACTGGTTTCAGCTGGGGCTGTCAAGGTTACTCAGTTAAACCTTGATTGATCAATTTGAAAGTCATTAATCATTAAAATGTGCTTTTTTTAAGCCTGCCTCGTTTCAAGTGAAGTATTTTGGTATCTTGGAAAGGCTCTGCATGATTTGTTGTTGTTCAGTTAAATTGATTTTATTGTTTGGCTTCTTAAATATATACATATACATTACTAAATAATTAACAGTCCCACTCTAAATATATGAAGGAAAGTGACAGAAAGTGTGAAAAAGTGAGACATGGGTGACTTACTCAAGTGTTGGGATTTCTCATATCATCCCAGCCCAACTCTTGATGTTTTTAAGTGGATGGTATAGAATGATTTGATATAAATCAACAAACATATCCAACTTTCCACCAAAGTTCTGCATTTTTCCACTGCACATTCAAAAACAAGAACTGACCCAAAAAGGAACCAATGGAACTTATGGTTCTAGTTCAAGTTCCTTTTGCAAAGGCTTGAGAGACTGTTGGATCCACCATAATAACTGTGATTAAGGATATAATTGTCTTTTTGGTCATTCTGTGGCACTCTAATGAAAATATATATTTTTTTTAATTAGCTACATTTCTTGCTAGTTAGCCTAACTTATTGGCTGATATGAAATGATATACGGCCCTGTTCTAAGCATGCACTAACCAAAGTGTCTACCTTTACGCAGATTAGTGTTGCAAAGCAAACCTTCATTTTTTTTCCTTTCGGGCGTGTGAACTGAGAGATTAGCTGTTTTTTCCTACAAATGTCCATAATTACACCGAAATGTGTGTAGAATCAAGCAAAGCTCATATTAATCTCTGCTGAGTATGAAAATATTGTGTTCTGTGGAGGCCAGCATAAATGCTAAAAGCATTAGCTACTGAGTTAGCTTATAATTCTCAAAATAGCAACTGACACATCAACATACCACCCTAGTTTACATTTGGATGTGCTTACTGGTTATGTAATAGTGCTTGGTGCTTTTTTCTTCACCTGGGAAAATAGTCACTGGCTTCAGCTGGAAGTGTTACCAAAAACCGAGGAGAACACCTTCGAGTACCTTAGGTTGTGTTGATACCGATCTTGAACTGGTACCAAAAACCATAAAACTAGAACCTTCAGTTCTGGACTGATGGCCAGTGGAAAAAGCTTTTTCCAGTACTTTATGCAGTGGAAAAATGCCCATACAGCTCTCCTGTCTTACCCATGGATATTTACTCTTAATGATATTGAGACAGTATATTTTTTCCTCTTATTGTCCTAATCTCCAATAATCCTTCAACTTTTCCAATGCCCAGTCAATAATTCTGTCTGATGCTTGGATTTGCTAAGTGTATGTTCTGCCTGCATAACTCATTGATTGTTCAGTGACGCGTTATGTTTTTGACTGGTTCTGCATTCTCTAAACCTCAGGGTCTCATTTTGGACATGTGAAACCAGTTAGTTGCTTTTTTGAGCTAAATGTTTCTTGGTAGTTGCTCATGTTGGGTGTCTTTGTACATGCCATAGGTGTAGGTTCTACACCGTAAATCCATGTCTCTTACTGTTATTACGCATATTGTTAGCATAATCACTACTAATTGTAAAAGATTTGTTGTAAAAGAATTACGTAATGAAGAATTTCATTATGATTTTGATCATTTACATTTTTGACATGTAAAGGTCAGAAGTGTAGACTTTGGGAGTTTGATTCCTGGTGATTGTACAGGCACCCGTGGCCGAGAGTCCAAGGAGTGCAGTTGGCCTCGCTCTCGGGGGGTAGGATGGCCTTCCTTCTCCCCCCACCATTCAGCGTGATACTAGCCAGCCCAGGCATCTGTTAGCTCACGTAACAGAATTGGCGGTTAGCGTTCCAAACTTCAGCTGTCCAAAGATGTTGTGTTAGTAGCAGTTCGAAGAGATGTGGTGGCTGGCTTCACATGACTCGGAGGAAGCTTGTGTTTGCCTTCGCCCTCCTAGTGCTGGTGGTATTGTGTGATCGGAGGAGTCCTAACTAGTGGGTGGTATTGAATGACTAAATTGTAGAGAAAATTTTAAAAAATCTAAATTGGAAAGAAAATTTTAAAAAATCCTTAAAAAAGCAGTTTCAAAGTTGATGATACAGACTGTAAATTGAATGGAATGTAATTAATTGCATAATGTAACACCTCCCAGTTTTTAAGGGCAAACATGCCTGAATTTAATGAAAGTCACCCAATTTGAGCAAATACAGAGAGTAGAAGTGACTAGGACACAGAAATCCTCAGTGCTTCAGCAGTGCCTCATTTCAGCACCCAACTGGTTACTGGGGCTATTCATTTACTGGGATGACCAGAGTAAATGAATTCTCAGCATGGTACCATGGCAGCCTCTTGATAGCTCAGCTCAGAGGATCCACTCATTAACCTGCCAGCCTCCAAATCCCAGAATGCCTCCTTGCTGACCGATCTGACCGTCTGCTGTTGCCGATGGAGCCCCTCCCATTTGCACCTGGGATGCTTTGTATCCCGTCCTTTCCTTCCCACCCCCATTTTCCCATCAGCTTGCCTGATACCAGCTGTAGGCCATGTTGTATCTTACACAGAATCGAACGCCATTAATGTTTCAGCGCCTGGAGCCGCCATCCCCAACACAGGAGGCGGGACAGGGACTCAACGGCCTTCCTGAACCACACTCAGACCCTGCCAACAGTCTGTAAGTATTGTGCTTTCACACATTCCTCTCTTTCATGATGTGTGCTTCTGTCTATGTCTTTACTTTAAAAGTGAGAATTTGGAGAAAGCTGAGGGCACTGAATTAAGTAATGCATTGAATTTATGTACACTGTATTCTACATGAATGAAATATACTGATGTGCCAGAAGTCATGGGATAGCAGTTGGTAAATAGACTATCAAGAGCCGTTACTTCAGGGACGGCTCGGGAATGCCCACACCTGAATAAACTGTGAGGTGTTATCTTGTGAGTGAGGTTGAATGCTGGCCAGCATGCTCACGACGAGGCAATGTGAACGAGGCATAATAGTGGGTGCCAGACGCATGGGACATTCTATTTCCGAAGTTGTGCGGGCTTTTAACATTCGTCTGGCTAGAATTTGTAGACTCACATCTACATTCAATGCAGGCCCCACATGCATATCCTGCAGGTCAGTGCAGCGTTCTTTAGCTTCCATGGGATATGGGAGCAGAAGACCTGCGAGAGTGCCTTTGTTAACACCATGACACCGGACACAGCGCCTCACCTGGGCTCGTGAGGTTGCTAACTGGACCTTAGAGGACTGGCAACATGTGGCGTGGTCCATTGAGTCACGGTACCAATCGTTTCGGGCTGATGGTTGGGTTTATGTGTGGCGCAGACCCCATGAAGCCATGGACCCCAGTTGTCAACAAGGCACTGTGTAGGCTGTGGGTTGGGTCTACTGGCCTGTCTAAACACATCATTGACCGGTGACTGCTTGGTGACCATTTGCAGCCCTTCATGGACTTCATTTACTTCCACAATGATGGGATATTTCAGCAGGATAATGCACTGTGCCATTGGGCCCAAGTTGTCCAGAATTGGTTCGAGGAGCATTCCAGAGAGTTCCGACAAATGGTGTGGCCTTCATATTCGCCCGACATGAGCCGAATCGAGCATTTATGGCATGTCCCTCCAGACGTCATCCGTCCACTTGTGGAATCAATGCCATGTCGAGTTCCTGTACTTAGACACTCTAAAGGGGGTCCTACACGATACTAGTTCCTGTTCCATGGCTTTTGGCACGTCAGTGTATATTAAATCAACACATTTTGTCATATGTTTGGCAAAAATTTTGTAATGTAATGTAATTTTATTCATGTGGAAATAATGTGTGTTAAAGCATTCAGTGCAGTGTAAATTCAACATGTTCGCTTTTTCAGTCTATAAGCTTATCACTGAGACAAAAGGTCTGGTCTAGTCTTTTTGTGCCAGTGTCAGGCACAGATTGACCACATTCTGCCCCAGTGTGTTCTGTTATTGTCACATGAGCCTAAGCATGAGATTTACAGGCCATGTGCATGGTAAAACCCAAAATATGCCTCTCTTCCTCATGCACATGCATTTAAAGGAGGGCCGCGCAAAACGTGGGAGGATCGCACAAAAAATGGGTGGAGATATTACATGTGGTGCTGACCCTGCTCAATTTTCTAAAGTTTAAGAAACTTACGCCGCCAGTGTTGCATTGATTGTCATCTGCCTATTAAAACGTAAAATTTGGGTTTTAAAAGACGTGTTATTAAGAGACATCCTTTCAGAATGGCAGTGGTTAGATGGAAACACAAGCCTCGAACATGGGCTGTAAGAACATGTTTACTATCAGAATAACACTGTCTAAACTCTTGGGACCAGAACTAAGTGTGTGAGGTGGCTGCGAGGTGTGATATGTACTCACAGTCCGTGTTATCGTTTCACAAACTCTTCCAAACTCCTAGGTGTATAAGAATAACGCCCCTGTAGAATGTTTTAGTCTCTTTTTTTAGTCACTGTCTCTTTGTCATTTAACTTGTATTTCACTTCACAACGTTAAAACCCTGTGCCTCAAGAGTTAGTAGGTTGTCATACGGACAAGGGTTAGTAGGTTCTCATATGGACGTTGCACCCAGAATATCTGGTAGATATATGGTCAATTATAGATAAATGATTTGCAACAAATGGTTTAAGTAATCAGCATGCAGTAATTATTAACAATTGAAAGTATATATATAACACAAGTACACATAGCAGTCACTGTAAGTGCTTACAAGGTCAATAGCATGAATATCTCTTATCAATTAGCTTTACTGTGGAGCAATGTTAGTGAAATACAGACCTTTGTAGGAGTGCAATGGAGAAAAAGGCTGTGATTGCACATGTCTGTATGTATTTTAGGGCGGTGGATGGAGGCATCCCAGAGAGCCAGTCATGGGTGACAGCCAGAGCCCAGGAGATGTCTCAGAAAGCAGGAAGCTGGAGCCCAGAGGGTCCGCCCCCAGAGAACACGGCTGAGAACCGGCCCTCTTCACAGGTAAACTTAAAAAGTTAAACTTTGATTTTTCAGTGAACAAGTCATTTAAGTGTATGATACAAGAAAACCACATTCAGGAATGCATTCAGACTTACTGTCAGATGCTGAAATAACTTCTGTTTAAGAGTTTGACACCTATTTACCTATTTAAGGTTAAGATTTAAGGTAATTACAATAAATTTGTTTTTAAATTTATGTTAAGACTTTTTATTTCAGTTTGAGAACTGACAAATACTTTTTTAACTGTCATCAATCAGTAAACTATTGTTTACCTAGCACTGTTGGAGTCTGTTTTTTTTTTTACTGTATGAAATATTGATTACTGGTTGTCAGAATTTTTAACACCTTAAAATCAGCATTTGTGACAGGTTTTATATTAGTCTAGACATAGTTTACTTATGATTTTACAGCTTCACTTGTTCACAGAATTACACGTCATGCAAACACCTTGTCATACACTCAAACATGCACTAATATTGACATGAAAGAGGTTAGTCAATTACGGGCATTTTTTAGAGATTTTTGAATGTTTAGCAAGAAAAGAGCTTCTGGCTTGTATTGAAACACTTTGACGAGGTGAAACAGTACAGGTGTTTTGTCGCTGTGCTCCTTTAATATCTGCACAAAAAACAGCTAATACTTCCTTACTTGCCTACTTTTCCCTATTAATAACATGATTCCACTTTGTAATGTCACATTTATTTTGCAAACACATGAACAGAAATATACTTCACAGTTCAGTGGCCTTATTACTTTGATAAAACAAATCAGTAATCAGTGATTTGCATTCAGAATGAGAGTAAGCTCTTTCAGAAACTATCACAGTCCATCCCACAATAAAGCTAGCAAGGGGCTTGTTTTGTACAGTGATAGAAAACACAATAGCACACATCTATTTTACTAACAGACATGGACATCTATGCACATTACAGCTGTAACTACTGTACAACTACTCTGGGCGAATGTTTAAATAAGTTTTATAGGGTTAAATGTTATTTACATGAGTGATGGAAGAATGACTCGTGTTATTTGGATTTTAACACTCACACAACAGCAGGATTTTCACAGCCTCCACAGGACTTTTTAGCGTCACGCCACTCCACATATGCGCGCACTGGAGATTTGGGACGTTGCCGAATGAGTCAAAAAATGTTTCCTGCTTCCAGCAGTGTTTGCTAACAGAGCTGTTTCCAGACTATTTGTGGTGGGTATATTGCTGGAGTACTCTGTTGCCATGGCAGTGATGGACCAGTCTGTCTGCCCTCCCTCCATGTGCATATAGCAGACAGTGACTGAGTCTGGACTCCGTGGAACATCTCACCATTCTCTTTCTCTTCTGATCGCTCCTGTTTTTCTTCCAGTTTCTCTGTGTCTGCCTTTGACAGTAAAAAAAATCATCTCATCTCATAAGCTCATCCATGCTCAGCTGTCTGGGAGGGATGTTTGAACCCTTCTGGACTTCTAAAGGCACTCCTGTCCGGCTCTGCTAACTTTGTAATGCTTATGTGGGACCAAATACCACTCCTCAGTGTGTGTGTGTGTGTGTGTGTGTGTGTGTGTGTGTTTTAGGGATTTAACTCTCTGATCTCACAATGATTTGATTACAGTTCTTCAAAAACGATGCGATGCCTCATGAAATGTCAGATTTGAACTAAGTTCACTTTGAATACTTTGGTACAACTCAGAAATGTTTGTAAAAATACACTGAATTCTCAAATGTAACTAGAGGAGCTGTTTACACATTAAGTGATTATAAATAATAAAAACAAAAGTCAGTGTATTGGAAAGTTGTTATACTTTGGACAAACATTGAGCCTATATCTCACTGAATATTGATTATGATAGATTCTGATAATCCAAAGTCATTACAGTCGAATCGCCACCTTCACACATAGGAAAAGCAATTTAATGCATTTTTAGACTCCTAGTCTTTATGTATGTGAACGTATGTATATGTTGTTACTCTGCGTTCACATTAGCAGGCGACAGATTTTTGTCAGCCTTATGCACATTAATTATGACATGGTAGCTACAACAAATTAGTCATAAAAAAAAAATCATAGACATGTGGGTCCTGAATTTCCAGCCTTCACTCTCTGAACTTCGTGTTCCTTTTAGGATTTTGTCCCTATTCCCAACTGTATCACACAAAAAATGGAAAGGAAACTTACAAACTTATAACCCTGATCAATATGTAGCTTTTTTTTTTACATTTTCTCATCAAAAGCTTACATGCAACAAAAAGAGCTGCTCAGAAGCACCCACAAGCAAGTTGGGGCGACATTAGCAACTTGTTGCCTCCTAATGTGAACATATGGTGTGGGAGGAGTGAGTGTGTGCCTGTGAGTGGTTGCAATGCTAACAAGATTTTATACAGCCCTCTTATTTATGAACTGCAGTCTCCTACAACCTGACCCTTCTATCTGACCAAACCAAAAAATTCACCTTGTTCACATGTGGCCATATTGCTAATCAGACAGGGTGGGAACACAGTAGTTAGTCAGCAGCTATAAAAAAATAGAACATAAATTACACTATGCGCTAGATTCTTACACTTTATACTGTATTGTGTCTTCACAATATAGTGCCTGAATATGTAAGTCAAACACCATTTTCGCAAATTACCGCACACATTCCTCACGTCGTTAAATTCATACCTAGGTTAGCAGGTTATGTTAGCAAACTAAAGTATACTATAACATACTCAGGTACCTTTTTTTTTAAATCCTTAGCTGCATTCTGCAAATGTCCTAACACAAAGTGTCTCATAGAAATACAGTTATTTAAGACATCTAATTCATTACAAATTTTGGAATATACACACTGCAACAGCTTCTAATGGCCCCTACTGGGTCTGTTGACAGTACACATCTCTGCATTTCCCACAGCCAAAAAAAGTGGCAGATATTGTACTGAAGTACTCGCTTTTATATACTCTGTGTTGTGTCTAAAAATGGCCATATAATTCAGACGACAAATTAACTTGCTAAAATTAACTTGATAAACTGATAAAGAACCACTGCCAAACATGCAGTTGAATGTATACTCAAAGAGACATCTGAGCATGTTTTTCTAAAACAATTTGCACCACATGTGTTGAAATCTACATGTGGAAATGAACTGTCCCTCCTGCAGTGATATAATTGACTATGTCATGTTGGGATAGATCACAGTCAGGGGCAGGTCTAAGAATAAAGAATGCAGTGTTTGGAGTGCTGTTTGGCAGCCAGCATACACCACAATGTGTGAATTCAAACCACTGCGTCTTTCTGGATCGAAGTCTCTTCGTCTTTTTTTGTTTGAAGTTTGTTACCACCTTAATAAGCAAAATGGCTGGCGTTTGAAAAAGGTGAATTGCACTACTACTAGAAACCTATTCTCAGTCAGGTTTTGAGGGCATAGAGCAGAGGCTGGGACCGGACTGTCCTGCCACATAATGCATCTCCTCAGAAAGGTCTCCTTCTGTCTGCGGGGTTCAGGCCTGTCTCCTGGCCTCCCCTCCCAGGCCTGCTGCCCCTGGCCAGTCACACATGCTCTCCCTCTGTTTCTGCAGACGGTAGAGATGAGAGAGATGGGGCGGGACGGATTCTCGGACACTGAGCACTTCCTGCCGATGGAAGGCCATGGCAGGGCTGCTTCCATGCCTCGACTCCCAGCAGACAACCAAGTGAGCACTTTCATCCTGTCATTTTTCCCTGTCTTCCCTCTTCTTTCCCTGCCGTCCTTTCTGTTTCCCACTGTCTGTCAGCCCTCTTCGTTGGACAAGTCATTTCCCATTGCTGCCTTTGTGTGCAATGAACGTGGCCCTCTATTGGAAGAAAATTGTTTATCTTTTCCTGTAATATGGGCATTTGGGTAAGGAAGAGGATGTGTAATAGCATTAAATTTAAAGGTATAGTTGGATGAAAATAGAATCAAAATATTGTAGAATGGTTTCCTTGTATAATGATTAACCCCTTAAACTGCAAGCTTATTATTCAGCTGTTCATTTTAAGACGTATTCAGTAAGAAGAGTAATCAGTAACTGATCTGAATTATCCAGCCGCTTTGAAACTCATTTCTGTGTTATGAAATAAGCGTCAGGAATCTAAGTGTGAGCCCACAAACCATAGAGTTTGAGGAGCTAAGATTGCTTAACTTTGAAAGCTTGCTGAGACTGCACATAGGCCCTGAACTGGAAATAAAATTTTACTAAACCTTGTGGAACACCACAAAATATATATATATATATATATATATATATATATATATATATATATATATATATATATATAAAGTAATTTATTCTCCTTTTTTGTAAATGACCCAGGGTAAATATCCATTTTAAGTATTTAAAACTATGAAAATGTGTTTGACAAGATGTATTTAAAAATACATTTTTGCCTATAAACACTAAAATTATTTAAATGCTCTAGATATGCAATATCTAGAGTACACAGTATGTGCTTTCATAACTTAAAATGCATATTTTCTGCAGGTATGAAATAGGCTTGAAATTAGACCATTCCCTCTCAGCAAATTTGACTTTTTCTTCTGTGCCTGCCCCTGGGTAGCTGAAAAATACCCACCTTCATTCCATGCCACGCCATCTTCGCTACACCATGTGCTCCAGTGATTGTCGTGGTTATTCACTCACACAATGCACATACATGCACACATGTACAGAATAACACACAGGAAATAGAACACACATACACCTGAATATTGATTTTATACCAACATCAGTTTCTCTTTTTCCCTCATTTATTGCTCCTTTCCCACTACCTTGGTCAGATGCTTATTTTACAACAAGTCCTTCCTTCCTTTTAACATCTTGCATGTCCTGTATGTATTTTACTTTAAGTTTTATCAAATATAGATGATTTACTTTCTTTTTTCAGCTTGGGATTCCCTTTCTTACTAAAGAAGTGATGGAGATTCTTGAGGTGTTATGTTAACAAGAGTCTAGCAACAATAAGCTTGGAATATTGTACATACTCTTGAGTATATTCCCCCTTTGCAAGAGTCCTCTGTAATAAAAACACATTTTCCCCTTTAGTTTGTTTTTAATTTGGAGTTCCATAACTAGTCCAGAATGATAAACCAAATGAAATGAAAACTGATTAGAGAAGTCTGCACTGAACCTGTGTGTGTGTGTGTGTGTGTGTGTGTGTGTGTGTGTGTGTGTGTGTGTGTGTGTTTGGGTGTGCATATGTTGAGTGGGCAGGGTAAATGGTGTATGTGTTACACCTGACCCTTGTGTATGACATCTCTTCATTACACGGTACTTAGGAAAGATTTTGTATGGGGCTGTCACAGTCGATTATATTAGCGATTGAGTTAATCAAGCACATATTATGTATATGAAATATACATACAATGCAATATATATAGTCCATTTCTATTATATATGTATACAATATAAATGGACTGAACCGAACAAAGCTCTATTCCGCTTTGTTTGGAAAAAACTGTAAAGCCTTTAAAATGACTTTACTTAAAAACAAAATAAAATGGGACTGAAAATGCACAGAAATGAGGTTGTTTCTTACTGTAAGAAATTTTTCAAACAATTGAAAGTAGAATTTAAAATATGCATCACAGTATGCATTCGAATTTGAAATACACATTGGGCCTTATTCACCAACCGTTCTTAAGAAGAACTTTCTTCTTAAAACCTGCTTACGCAGTTTTCATGAAGGTTCTGACGTTCACCAGTGTTTTCTTGTTTGGGATGTTTGAGAACAGAATCTACGCACGCTCAAGAGCACAAAGGTTCTGCGGTTTAAGATCACGTCACAAATCTGACGTAGACTTTTTCTTAGGACATTTCTCAAGAGCTAACTTAAGAAAAAACTTCAAGATATTGATGAATGAGGTCCAATTACATCATTCAAACTACCAACTAATTACTGCAGATTCATTAGGAATGTTTGATTAGGGATGTAAGTGAACTTCTGTGAGTGATGATAAGTGCAGCTTCATCACTAGGCTTACTGCTCTGTCAGATGTTAGCTAGGTCCAGAAACAATGAAAAGATAAGTGTTCTCAGTGTTACCTCAACAGACAAACATGTGGTGACATCGTCCACAGAAGAGAAAGGAGTCCTCATCAGCATCAAATGTTGTACCCATTAGCTCTAGTGTTAGCCTTAGCTCATCCGAAGAGGCAGTTTCCTCAGCTGTCTTTAGACCTAATCCTTGTTTTAGATGTATGTAAATGTGTGCAGCTAAATTTTTGTGCAGCTGAACGGTTTAGCCACAAGTAGGCCTACAGCCCCAGTGTTCATTTTGGCCTTCTTCCTTCTCCACTTTTAGTCTTAGAGATACTTGAATATCAAAATTATTCAGAAAGCACATCCCTAATTCAGTGATCTTTTTTTTAATTGAGTAATTGTGACAGCCCTAGTTCTGTTCAACATATAAATGTAGAATAGTCCCATGGTCCCACGCTTACTGTACATGTCTGCAGCACATTATGTATCGTAATTTTCTCTGTGTCTCGTGTACTGCACATCACTTTATCATGTTGTGTGGCGTACTGTGGCGTGGCGTCGATGGTGTTGCCGTGGTGTTTCTAACACTGCCTCTGGCCCTCAGTGTGTGTGTGCTACTGTGGTAAGTGTCTCTCCTTGTCACCGCTGCTTCTGTTTCTAACCGGATACTCTCTTTCCCTCTCCCTGTCTCTCTCTCTCTCTCTCTCTCTCTCTCTCTCTTCACTCCCTTTTCACTCCCTTTCTTTTTGGTCCTTCCCATCCCTCCATTCTTCCCCACCTGGTCGTCCTCTTTAAACGTAATCCCTCGCTCTCCTCTCTCCTCCAATCATGCATTCCTGTGACCTCTGTCGGCCGTGCTTGTCGTTCTGTGCGGTTGTCTGTGTCTTTGTGTGCTGTGCCATCTGTGCTGCTGATGCGGCTGTGTTTGTTTATGGCTGAGCAGCAGCCGAGGAGGAGAGGAAGGCATCGGGGGAATAACCTCGGTGTATGTTTTTATTACCATCTGCCACTCTTCCTCCATCCCTTCCTGTTTTCCTCCCTCCAGCCATCACTCTCTTCCATTCCTTAACGCATACACCACAAACCAAATGTATGGAAGAAAGCAGTGATTTTTAAAGTTTCACAGGGTGTTTCCATGCCCTTAAAAGTCTTAAGTTGCCTGAAATTACATTACAATAATTTTACAAATTAAAAGCCTTAATTAGAATTAAATTGTCTTATATTCAAATGTAAATGGTGGTACCTTTTAGGATATAGACATGTTTATTTATTTACTTTTTGTTAGAAAATATTTAACATCGCATAATACAAACACTGAATAGTATGGGGTAGCTATGGCAACAAAGGCTGTTAAATTTTACCTGCTGCAGAGGATACACAGAGACATGGCAATAAGTTAAATTACTTTGAAGTAGGCCTGGGCAAAATAATGGTGTTTATCGTTATTGTGAAGATTTACGTCAGAATATGTCACAGTATGCTTTTCTGAACATCATGGATATCATCCGTACTTAAAAAAAACACTTGTCAGCTGCATTTTTGATTACAAAGACAGTATAATTTAATTGGATTTAGTGCAGCACAATATGTGAAATGCTGAGTGCAAATCATTAAACTCATGATTTTTATAGTATTTTTTAAAATGTGCCACTACTTAGAAAAATACGTTGTGACATCGCATATCGTGAACACTTTTTGAAGTATTGTGATATTATCATTTTTGCCATTTTATTTAAAGCATTTTTGACATTTCATTTGAAGCATTAACAAAACCAAAATGGTAACTTAAATCATTTAAAAAATAGTTTACAATCAACAGAATGGCTTAGCAAAAACTCAAAGTTAAACCATTTTCCCCTTACCGCAGATGTAGTCGATCAGCCAAAACATTAGTGTCTAAATTTAGTTTCTTTAGTTTAAAACTGAAGCTAGAAGGCTAATGTTGCTTACAAACACTAGGAAGTCTATAACTAAATCTTTTACATTAATACATCCTCAAAACGTGCTGAAAGAAGCAAACTGCATCCAGGTCTTCATAAGGAACTATTAAAATGAACAAAAATCATTGTGTTGCAGAACACAGCAGACAGTTTGAGTTTTCAAACTGAAGATGAATGTTTATAAATAGAAACAACAGAAATCATGAACGTAATGTAGTTTGCACACGCACACAAAAGGAAGCCAGAAATCAGCAGCACACGTTTAAGAACAGACCAGGCTGTTCTTAATACGTAAACATGTTACTGTTTTAAAATAACATTTTTGTGATTGGTTTTACAAAGTGTTTCTTCCAAACTTTTGGCCTGAAGTGTAGTAACTGCTGACATCATTATTCGGCAAAGAGCCCTCTTCTATGTATCAACCATCTGTGTGCTTTGCAACCTGTATGTCCGTCTCTCTGTCTAGGTTTTGTAGCTGTCTAATGTGCTGTCAGGGCCCACCGATGCATGTGCATGCCTGCTTACATCTGTGCTTGAGTTTGTATGTGGGCGTGGTTTAGTCAGAACAATGTTTGAGTGCTATCTCTGCGATATGCGATACCACCGCCATGAGGAGGGATGGGCTGTATGCAAATTGTACCTTATAGTTCAGAAGTTTTCCATTTTTGACATGCAGATTCCTGAACAGTACCTTATTTTACATTAAAATATTTAAAACAGCTTAAAGCTGTTCAGACAAAGCCAGCAAAACGGTTTGCAGTCGCCAGATGAGGGAGAATCTCCTGTTAGCATTATAATGCAACCTGCTGTGAAAATAGTTATTTATCAGCATTACAAGGTACTTAAATTTTTATCAAAAAAGCGATTCTGTTATTAAAATAAAACATTTCTTGAGCTTTTCTTATTCTGTTACAATATTTGAGATATTATTTTTATTATTTTTTGAAAATATTCAATTGCTGCAGGCCTACATCACTGTGTTGCGGTGATCATTGCATCCCTAGATGTCTTAGGCAATAGAAAATATCGCTGTTGTTGGAAGAAAACCTTGTATCTCCATTTTTGACGTTTTTCAGTTTTTGACATAATTTTAAAATGCCTGTTGCCCTTTACATTGTGTGTAAATTTCATGATGAATGGACTAAAAGAAATGACCCAAAAGGACTTGGAAAAATGTCTGGTTCCATTGACTAACATTAAAAGTAAAGTATGTTTTTTCCTTCTCCTGTAAAGATGCGAGGTTTTCTTCCAACAACAGCGATATAGAAATGTGTGTGTGTGTGTGTGTGTGTGTGTGTGTGTGTGTGTGGGTCCATGATGAAGGGCTTCTAATGGCTAGGCTTAACCCTCTATTGCCTGCCTCAAAAGCATCTAATTCTGCCTTTTAATCTACTATTCTCCTAAATAATGTGGTTTCTCAATACTGTTGCCGTATCAGAATCTGTCAAGAACATGATCTACCAAAGCTTAATTTGTAAATTTTACTTTCTGTGTGACAAATGATCAATTTAATTTAAGCAAACACACAAACAGTAATGTACTTCACACTCCAGTGACCTTTTATCATTACCAATATGTTTTTGATTGATGATTTAAAAAGTCAATAATAGGCATTTCTATAGCGATAAAAATGTTTGTGAATGCTTGCTTAGAAACTACTGTTGAGCATCCAACAATAAAGGCAGCGTGAAGCTTCTTTAATATTGTGATAGGAAACACTGCAGCAGACAGAAAGCTCCAATTCCACGCACTAATCTGTTTTACTATGACATGGAAGTGCGTGCTCACCAACTACTACTAGATTTGAATGAGTTAAAAGAGATAAAGACACTTTGTAAGTATGTAATAAGGCCCTGAACAGGCTTCTTTGTCCTCCCATGTATGAAGTGTGATGGTATGAAGTGGGCTTTGGTTTTCAGTGAGCTGGGAGGGAGTAATGGGAGTCATTTAGAAGTTGTTGGGTAATTTGTCTTTTTCAGGTTGAATCCTGGATGCATGCGAGGCATGAACTTTGGTGCTGTTTCTCTTCAGCTGCCGTTTATGTTCTCTCCTGCTCCGTCTCTCTTTCCCTTTATCCCTGCTGAAGGTTGCATGATGGATGTGGCTATGGAGACGCTGGAATTTGACTCACTGTGTGTTTGTGGGTGTGTGTGGTTAGGTGTGTGTATTCAGGCCAAACACAATAAACTCCCACCAACATTCAGACCCACACACAGTCTTGCATACTCACACACACATAACGACACACACACAGAAAAACGTAGAAAAACACAACTGAGTTGCCAGTTAATTAGGTCCTCCTACTTTGTATCTATTCATTGGCCATTTTATCAGAAACATTATGTTAAAAGTCTACTATGTACATGTACAGTTACAGACTGTACAGCCCATATGTTGTGTCACCTTCGGCTGCCCCGCTCTTCCCCATTAGCCATTGGTCAGTTTCTGATCACAGGACTGCTATTGAACAGATACTATTTGGTTGTTCATAATGTAGGCTATGATAAACAATTACAGCTCTTGTGATTTGAAAATTGCACTCTTTTAAATTGTGATATTGTTATACAAACGATTAATCTTTCAGCCCTATTGTATAGACTTACTAACCACTTCATTGGAAACCCCTCCCTTATAGCTCCACCTTGCTCGTGTACAGGTAAAGACAGTAGTCTATCTGTTTGCACAGTTTGTGTTAGCCATCCTCTAGCCCTTCACCAGTGGCCAGTTTCTGACCACAGAGCTGCTATTGGCTGGATGTTTTAGGGTGGTGCCCCCTCTCAACCTAGCAGTGACACCAACATACGTAAAAACTCCAGAAACACTGCTTTATACACTTGAACCAGCACCACACAGATTATAAAAGTATTTGGTCAGTGGTGGTCCTATGGTGGTCCCTTTTCATTGATGAGGGCTTGAGGGTAAAGGGGTCATAGTAACAGATGGCCTACAGTAACTGTAGACATATGTGGTAGACGTTCCTGATTAAGTGACCAGTAAGCATATGTTTCTTATTAACTGGCAACTCTGTATAAAGTTCTGTCAGTCAGTCTAGATTTTAAACTCCCCTCTCAGCTTCTTTTGACCCATGACTCTTTAATCATTTGGATACTTCTCTCTTCCTTTACTCTCTCTCTCTCTCTCTCTCTGTCTCTCTCCCTTTCTCTCTCTTTCTTTCTCTCTCCTCCCTCTCTTCCCCCTCCCACACGTCAACAGACCATCACAGACAGCAGCCCGATGAAGCGTTCGGCCTCATCGCTGGGTCACGGACGTTTGGGCCGGGTGTCACGGGGCGAGGATTACGCTATGGAGCGGGTGATTCCGGAGGAAGGGCAGAGACACGGGCATCGGCGCAGAGAACGCAGCCACCGCGCCTCTGAGCGTTCACTTAGCCGCTACACCGATGCTGACACAGGTCTGAAATACAGAGAAAGGAGTACACTGATGCTGTTCATGGCTGTTGATCTTCTTGATTCTCTGGCTCTACTAATGGCTAACAACCAAAACTTCTAAACGGTTCAAAGCTATATTTGAAACAGTATGATGCAGCAAAGCCTTGTACGCTGAGATCATGTGAATTGGCCACTTTGATATCTGCCTCAAAGAACTGTTTTGTGTTTTGTGTAGAAAATACCTCAAAACACTTAAAACAAATGCTTTTTTGAAGCACTTTGAAATATTGTCTCAAGCACTCGTTGGCACCGTAGTCAACTATGATCTTTTTGCTGGCTGTGACCCGCAGGTTTGGGCACTGACCTGAGCACCACGACCCAGTCCGGCGACCTGCCGCCCAAAGAGAAGGACCGAGACCGGGGCAGAGCAAAGGACCGCCGACACCACCACCATCACCACCACCACCATGGCTCCATGGAGAAGGAGCGCTACACGCCTGAGAGAGAGCGAGGGGAGTACGGGCACAGGCCGCCACGAGAGAGGGACCGCCGCTGGTCTCGCTCGCCTAGTGAGGGCCGCGAGTGCCTCACTCACAGACAGGTGGGCTAAACACACTCACTCCCACACAACCACAGAAAAACACTGACACACACCCTCATCTCACTCCAAAGAGAATCCATCAAAACTGATGGATTTCCGAGCTTCCTTTCCACTGCAAAGCTTTTCTTTTGTCACTGGAACATGTCTGTGTGTTTTTATTGGAACACTACCTTGTTGTATACTGTATAGGGGTGGGTGATATGATGATAGGTGAACACTGTTGTAATTAAATTTTGTCACAGTGTACTTTTGTGTCATCAGTGCTTTTAGAACACTGATCAAACGCATGTATCATAAAATGACAGACCAGTTACTGTGAACACGTCTGTGAACATCAACCAGTGAATAGTAAATATATAAACTGCATAGTAACCTGGATTGGAGGGTAGCCCATTAAGACATCATCTTATTTTGCTCATTTATTTTTACCAGTTGTTTGATTGTTCTTCCTGTTCCAGCCTAAATATTTTTATACATTTAATTACATTTATTGAATTTAAAAATAAAATTCTGCTTAATGTTTTTCAGCCTTTTAAAAGTAGTTCTGTTTATTAATCTTTTCCAACTTGTTCATACACTTCGAATCCTAAAGTCAGGATTAGGGGTGTTACAGTTTGAAATTTTCACTGTATGATAAATGTAATCAAAAAATCTACTTCCATTTACTTTTATTTTAAAAAAACTTATTTTTCTGAGATGTTTTTGGCAGCTGTGCTGTTGAAGATGGTGGTTCTCATTGGGTTAACTTTGGCGAATCAAAGGTGGTATCTGACAAAAATACATAGCTAATTTGATAATATATATTTGAGTAGAACTCTTCCATAAAATCTTCCAGCTCAGTGATATTCTGCTATCACTGTAAGCTAAAACAGAGTGCCTGAGTGAAAGTACTCACTGGTGTGGCTGGTGGGCAGTGTGCATTTCAGAGGCAAACAGCTGACTTTATGTGATTAGCAGCAAACTGCGCTAAACAAATGTACATAAAGTAGACGTGTTGCTTCATTCAGAATGGCTCTTGGATGTTTACAAAGTTGTTGCTTGGTTTAATAGCATGTTTTCCATGTTTTGGTAGCTACAGTATGGTATATTACTGACTAGAAATGCAGCACTTGTTTACAACAGATGTGGACTGCAGAGTTAATCTGTTGCTGCTTTGAAGTTCACATTCCCGGTGTACAGCAAAATTATATTTCGAGTGTCTTCAACAGTGAAGTAAATTCCTACGCCTTGGCACAGTAACAACTCTAGCAAGGGTACGTGTACATATATGGCGAAAATGCCTTGAAGTATTGCAATTTTATAATTTTTCATATCGCCCACCCTTAATACCGTATTCAGGCAATGAGAGCCTGAAAGAATGTTGCATGGCTGCTGATGCTAATCTGACACAAACAGTTCACAAACCTCACAGAGAGCCTGTATGTGTATGAGAAACATGTCAGATTGACTTTGAAGCTAGTTTTTTCACCGTTCCAATGGAATTCAACTCCTCTTCATTTGTTTTCTCCTTTTTTGTTTTGTTTTCTTTTCTGTGTCCTCTCTTTGTGACATGTCGCTTCTCAACGTTGGGTCGTTTGTTTTCTTTCGTTATTTGCGTTTCGTCATGCTGCTCTCCCGCTTCTCAATGTCTTTCTTTAACGCCAATCCACTCTCACTCTCCTCCCTCACTCTTTCACAACTTCACTTTTTTTCCCTTTACTGCTGTTGTGTCGTTGTCGTCTTGTACTTTCTCTCTCTTTTTCTCTTTCTCGATCTCTCTCATTTTCGTCTGTGTGTCTCTCTCTCCGTCTCTTTCCCACTTACTCTCTCTCTCTCTTGCTCTCTCTCTCTCCCTGGTCTTGGTTTTTTGTTTTTTTTTCATCACTTTTCCTCTCTCTTTTTTACCTACTCCTATCTTCCTTTTTTTGCCCCCTTTTTCTCTACCTCTCCCTGGTATCTGTTTTCACCCCTCTTCCTCCTTCTCTTTACCTCTCTTCATCTCTCTCTGTTTCCCTCTCTCTCTATTTCTCTCTCCTTTTTCAACTGGTTCTCTTTCTCCTCTCCTCTCTTTCTTTTTTCATGTCCCTCTCTCTCCCCGGTATCTCTCATTTCACTTTTCTTTTCCTCTCTCCATCTCTCTCTCTCTCTCTCTCTCTCTCTCTCTCTCTCTCTCTCTCTCGTGTTGTGGGATAAATTTTGTTGTTCTTTTGTTTTTATTTGCCTTGTTCCATTTTCGTGTAGGGCAGTAGTTCAGTGAGCGGAAGCCCCGCCCCCTCGACGTCCGGGACCAGCACGCCCAGGAGAGGGCGCCGCCAGCTGCCCCAAACCCCAGCCACCCCGCGGCCCCATGTCACCTACTCACCTGTGGTCCGCAAACCTGTGGCCACGCCCCCTTCCGGCCCTCAGACCCGCCTCCCCACTCCCACACCACCCCACCATTCGCTGCCCCCATCACACCATGGCTCTCCTCGGCATGGCCGCTGGTGCCCGGGCACCTCGGAGGGCACGGTGATGGTGGGCGATGGTGGTTTCTATGATGACCAGGACTATGATTTTGGCCGCCATGAGCCTCCGGCCTATGATCAAAGCCCACCCGCCCAGGGCAACCCCCACCACCCTCATAACTCTCCGCACCCACGTTCACCCAGGACTTCCCGCCATGTTCCCGTCCAGCAGGGCCAGCCAGTACCCCCCCCAGCCCGCCGGATGCCCAACGGGTACCGCTCCTCTTCACCCTCCCCCCACCACCACCCACCCACACACCCTGGACCCCACAAACCCCCACACCCCAGAGGGCCCAGGAAGGGCCTGCACGAACCCTACAGTGAGACTGATGAGGACGACTGGTGCTAGCCTCTGGGGAAAGGGGAGGGAGGGAACAAGGGGAAAAGGGAACAAGGGAGCGCTTCAGCACTCGCTGAAATGGGACTCTGCCACAGAAGAGGCCACAGCAAAAGCCACAGCGAAGGCTATAATGAAGGCCGTCTTGAAGGCCGTCTTGAAGACCACCATGAAGGCTACAATGAAGGCCGTAACAAAGGCCAGATGCTTCCCCAAGTCTGCATGCTCCAGGGAAGCACTAAGTGTGCTTGGAGGCTCCAAAAGAGGAAAATCAAGGCATGATTCTTTCCTTTCTGTTCTTTGTGTTTTCTCTTTCCTCTGATGTTTCCCTGCAAATGTTTTGGACTGCTTAAAGTGAACATAAGGACAAGGGAAGCATAACATGGGGAAAAAATGTAGGTAAAAAATACCAACACTGAAAGAAGAAAAGAAAAAAAAGTGGACTTGCATAACATTATAATGCAGAGGAGAAATGTACTGCACTCTTTTCCAGACGCATCGTTCATGCAGAAAGTGACGCATCACAGTCACCACTGGCCAGAACTCTCACTTGAGTTGAGAAGCTACACGGAGAATCGACACTCGCTTTACACAACTTGACCTGGAGCTCCGTCTAATTGCAAAAATCCACCCACATGTTGGGTAATATTGATGAGTTTTATCATCTGTGTTTACTGTTAATAATTATTTCAGTAAGGGTGAGGCCACTGGCTGTTTGAGTGTGTGTGTGTGTGTGTGTGTGTGTGTGTGTGTGTGTGTGTATGAGGGTGGGTTTTTGCCAAAAGTTAGGGGTCAGGCAGGGGCGCACACACACCCTGACTGAGTTTTTGGGAACTGTCATGGCTACCGACCCCACCAAACTCAAGAGAGAAGAAAATACAAAAAAGCGAAAAGAGGGGAGGAAAAAAAAATTAACAAAACGGTCTTCACTCTTTCTTCTTCTACGGCTTCTTCTTCTACTTCTTGTTGGAAACATTGGAGCTTGATTCTTCTGTTGCACTGCTCAGCTTTGTTTGAACTCCTAGAATTAAAAAAAAAATCCCTCGGAAAAATCCTGCATGATTGAAACAACAGCAAAAGAAAAAAAAACAAACAAAGAAACTTTGAATGGATTGGGGAGGGGGGGTAAATTTCTTGGTCCTTTCTTTATGTCTGTGAAGTTCTCTCTCTCCAGTCCCTGGCCTCCCTCCCTTTCACTCCTCTCTGAAATCATCCCTCGTTCTTTTAGGGATGGCACAAAGGGGACAAGAGGCAGACACCACCTTCAGATTTCTTATTACAGTATGGTGGGAGCGCTTCCCACCATGGTTTTATAACAGATACTTTGCCAAACAACCAAACTACCAAATAGTAATAATAATAAGAATAATAATAATAATAATAACAATAAAGCAAGAACGTTGTCAACTCAATAGCACAATTATTTTAAAGCTGACATCTTTTAACATTCCTTTTGCACTGTATCAATTGTTTGCTTACTTGCACAAAATTGACAGACATGCAAGCACACTGACCCCTCACAAACATGCTCACATCCACTTTGAATACATGTATATACACAATTTACGTGAACTCTTTTCCCCTTACTCCAGTCTTCCAGGGTGTGATGGAGTGAGAAGGGAGCGGAGGAGGAGAGAAGAGAGAGAACCACTTCATCTTTCTATTAGATTTGTTATTAAAAACGTTGTTTATACAAAGAAAAGATACCAGAATGACGATAACGGCAATGATGATGATGATGATGATGATGTCGATGCTTTGATTTCATATCTAGTTTTCGTTCTTTGACTCAGCTGTGCTCTTCGTATTGCCATATTTGTTTCAGTGTGGTTCTGTTCGTGTGGTACGTGGAGCTCTGTGGCAGCAATGCATTCTGGGCCATGGTAGACTCACCTCATACCTCCAGCTGATTTGCTCTTTAGCAGCTAATTAGCATGGAGACTCGTCACTGACTTAAAAAAAAAAATGAGCCACATACTGTCCTGGAATGTAAAGACAGCTATTTTCCTAGATGCAAAGAGAAGAAATAAGGTATGCTGAGTAATATATGTATATGAAATGTGAATCAATGCAAATGTAAATAGTTCAAATTTTAAGTAACCTGAGCTCAAAAATCTACAAAAAAAAGATATTTTTGATGAATAAGATCATACAGAATTACTGATGGTACTTATATCAGAGCTTATATCAGAGCTGGAGAAGACATACACACATATATATATATATATATATATATATATATATATATATATACATATTATATATACAAGAGTTACCCAGAACATGTTATCTATTGACTGTCTTAAGTAAGAGTGACCTGTATGAGATAAGAGATCATTCACTGTGGGAATCCCCACCAAACTGGTCATCTCCATGTAATCTTTTTAGATGCCCCTTTTTTGTAGAAAGGCAAACAGTATTTTACCATTTTAGATTGATTCCATAATAGTTTCTTTTTGGTGAAATGTTAAATGTGGACACTGGGGTTGGTTTATGCTAGCATAATGTGACTGGCATAATGTGTAAATGTATATCTGAAGAAGGAACAGAGCTCCACTACCTCTAGCGTATCAATAGATGGCACTGTGCTCCACACAGTTCTAGCCTGTAGTCCTGATTCACACTCTTGTCACATCTCTTTCTGTTCCATGTCAATTTATGTCGATGATCTGTAACACTGGGAGTAGGACTTTTAATGTCTGTCACCGACGGTGCACCATTCTGTGTTCAGGACATGTAACACAGCCAATCCAACTGCACAGGAACATGTAACACAGCCAATCAAATTGCATGGGTGAAACAATGACCGGGCCTTTTCTGCCAAAAAACTCTTGTCTCTTGTGTCCCGCTGATCTTTGTGTCCCTTTTTGCGGCCCGAACGTAATCCTGTTCCTCTGGTCCACACAGTTACACTGCCAAACAATACTGTCCTGAAGGACGCTGCGGTCCTTCTGTATGTAGCATTCGAGACTGACGTGCAGAACCACTTGTGGTCACATTTCACAGTGAATAATGCTTGTACCCCTGTTTGCGTGAGGAAAGGCAGCGTTTTTTTTTTTTGTTTGTTTTGTTTTTTCGTTTACACTGAATTTACTGACCGCTGGGGTGGGGGGCTTCCATTAGCAGAATCAGCTGCACAGGCTTTTTTCAGGCATTTTCAAGCATTTTTCAGCCGCTACCACTGGAATCTTTGAGACTGGAAAAGGATGAAGGCTCCCCTTGCTAGTTTGACATTCTAAATAGGAAAGGTTTGTAGGTCTGGGAATGTATCACTGACTTAGTTGCTCAGTGCCTTATTCACCATACGTTCAACATGCACTACTGCTATCTGTCTGTCTGTCTGTCTATCTATCTATCAATCTATCTATATATTTATCTTTGTTGGGAGTATACAAAATAATGAGAAAGAACTCATGTTGAAGTGACCAAACTACAATTACATAGCAATCTATTTGTATTTGTTTATCAGTTACAATTGCATTTGTATGTATATTCCAGTTATCTTTTTTCCTATCAGCAAAGTTTTGAAATCAAAAGATTTATGTGCTTCTTTACCTGCTATATCTCAGAAGTTCAGAGGTTCTCAAAAAGCAGGTACACTGACCTCAGTTGTATCTCAAAGGAAATACAGTAGAACATCAGGCAGGTTTGAACGTGGGGCTTTGACGAACACTTTAAGACACAACAGCTGCTAAAAGTCACCAAACAATGCCTTAAAATGGCTACAGAATGCAAGTTCAATCCCTGTGACCCAGTTCAACCAAATCTGTGTCAAAAGCTTTTCAAAGCCCAGAACGGAAACGGCCTAATCCAAAGCCAGTGGCCGAGAACACAGAACCTGACCCGTTTAGCGTAAACTCTCAATCTTAGAACAGTGGGAAAAAAGGAATTGAAAATGATGAGTCATGATTTAGTTTCACACTGCTGGTTTGCATCTGTTTGTCGCTGTAAAACACATCCTGATTTTTTTTAGCAGCTATTGGTATATTTTGTTTGTTTCCATTATTTTGTCTACCCCCTGTATGTATCTAGCTGCTCTCTTCTGTCTTTTCTTCTAGTGTTCTTCACATTTGTCTACTTTCTTATAAGACAAACACTGAAAATACTAAAGGGGTTTAAATGAGGGTTAACCCTTAAATCAGATACCTATAAATATGCAATATACCATGCGCAAGGTAGTTTAAGCAAGTGGGAGCCAACATTTGTAGCAAGGTGTGAGCAAGAGAGAGAACGAGAGAGAGAGACAGACATAGAGAGGCCAGATTCACTGTGTGGATGTTTTTCTTTTCCATTTTTAATTAGGTGTTTGTTTGCATGCAAGCTCTAATTACACATATGCAGTATTGGTACAAAATATGCAAACGCAAATGAAAATGTCAGTTTGACAGATATTCTTCAGTCTAAATCCCTTTAAACTGTGTAGAACATGAATGATGGAGTATTGTAAGCCTCAGTAAAGCAGTGCACATTTAGAATACACTGGTCACAATGGCGCAACATGGTATTCGCATTTGCCAAAAGACTGTCTGTTCGATGCATTATAGCACTAAATATTATGATAATAAAGATATTGTTATTTACAGTAGGAAATAAATGTCCATATTCATTTAGGTAAGATCAAAATGACCCTCTGAAAAAGAGTTTTGAAAGAGGACATTAGACTAAAATAGATAAGAAAAAAAAAAACAACAATAATTTAGGTGAAGGTCTGAACAAGAGCAAGAAAGCTCATGCAGAGAAATTGGCAAGATATGGTTATCGCCAAGTTCCTCCACTGAATGGGATCTATGAGAGTCCAGGAACAGGAAGATAGGGGAAAAAAACTAAACCTGATGTTGGGAATCATTTAGACACATCAATAAACAGGAGACTCGAGAACAATATAGGAGGGTTTTGGCAACCAGTAAGAAAGGATCTACAACTGACTGTCAGACCCAGATAAGGAGAGATTTATCAGGCAAAGTTTAACTAACTAAATAAAATGCGAAGGAGCTCCGCAAGTCTGGTATCCGATACCTTTGATAAAATTTGTAATCAAGTAGAAGCAGACCCTTATCCATATGCTTTGCTCCCTGGGAGAGCTTTTATTGGCAACCTTTTTGTCCTGCAGCAAGATAATGGTCCTAAATCCCAAGTCACAGTAATTAAACAATATCTAGAAAACAAGTAATAAGACGGTAATCTGAGAGCTTTCAACTGGCCAGATCGAAGTCCAGACATGAAAAAATCAAAAAGCTCTTTAAAACCTGCAAGAGCTTTCAGATGAGTTTCAGATCATGTGGAGAAGCATCCCATTAGCTCAGTTTTTGTTTGTATAGCCCAAAAGCTTTCTAGAAATGTTGACCCTCTTGTTGAGGGAGACGGTTTTAGGAAAAACTCTGTAAGAGCGTAAGGAAGAACCAAAACTCAAAAGGAGAAACCATGATAGTGTTTGCAGTCTTATTATGTTTCCCATGTAAAAGATATACTAGAAAGGATTTTTAATGGTGATTGACCATTTTCATTGCAATTTTGTCTAAGACTGGGCTGAAAAACTGGCGCGCAAGATTTTGTACTAAATATTTATCATATTTGTGCAGTTGGCCACAAATTGATTACTGCCTTAATATATTGTCTCCTATTTTTGGCATTGGCAAATGTAATTTGATCTGAATATTATGAATTATAGTAAGATGTATGCAGATCATGATGCTCACCATACAGTTGTTTCAGGGGTGTTATATTTTGTGCCAGTCCTGCATATTTGTGGCTTTTATGTTTAATTCATTCCCTTTGTGTGGACGGAGGTGTGTGTGTGTGGTTGTGCGTGGTCAGTCTGGACAGGCGATTCCCTCCTCACCCTTGTCAAAACACACCACCACCAAACACCTCAAACCCCCATCCAGCTGATATCAGACGAATACCTACACAATGGTAACCAGCAACGTAGAAGCCACCATGGAAAAAAGAAAAATACAAAATGCACCAAAAAAAGGGGGAAAATTTGTTTTCAGAACAAAAAAAAAAGTGAAAGTATTTACTTCCAGAACTGCATGTGCTATGTGCATGCCACACCATGGAACTTCATCTTCAGGAATTAAAAAATTAAAAAAAGAAGAAAAAGGAATAGTATTATTGAAGTACATGAGTATAGATCAATGTTTTTAAAGGCAAAATGTTCCTTTTCTTTCTATTTTTTAAAACAAAACAAAATAAATAAATAAATAAAAACACTGAAAAATGACCAAAAAAAACTTAAAGAGCCAAATGACTTTGGTGCAAATTGTTTTATGTTTATTTTATTTTATTTTATTTTCTGCAAACTTGAAGGTGAGACACTCCAACACTATGTTCAGGACACATCAGAATAACTGTCAAAAAAAAGAAATAAAAAGATGTGGAAAACACGACTGTTGTTGAGTTGGAAAAGGCGACGATTGTGTTCATACACATTTATTCACACAGCTGTCTCAGTCTGTCCATCTATTGCAACTCAACTGTTTTTCTCTTTTTCTGCAACCGACAATTTTATGATTTCAGGAAAAAAAAATCTTTTAGAGTACATTTATCTATCTGTCTATTTATCTGACTGTTTATCAGTCTATTTAGACATCTGTAGTCCATCAATATAAACATCTGTCTATTCTAATATCTGTTTATTCAAGCATCTTTATCATTGATTTGATTAGATTTTTTTCTCTATCTATCTATCTATCTATCTATCTATCTATCTATCTATCTATCTGTATCTCTATCCAAACATCTGTCTACTTTCTATTCATCTGTCCATCCAAACATCTGTCTGTCTGTCTATCTGTCTATCTATGTATCTGTCTGTCTGTCTGTCTTTCTATCTGTCTGTCTACCTATCTGTCTGTATCTCTATCCAAACATCTGTCTACTTTCCATTCATCTACCCATCCATCCAAACTTCCATCTGTCTGTCTGTCTATCTATCTTTTCAAACATCTCTCTACCCTCCATCCATCTATCCATCCATCCATCTATCTACCTACCAACCTGTCTGTTCAAACATCAATCTATTCAAACATCTGTCTACTTTCCATCCATCCATCCAAACATCCATCTGTCTGTTTGTCTTTCTATCTATTCATATCTATTACACACTACAGTTTTTTTCTCTTTTTCCCTCTTTCTGTAACAGTTCATTTATTCAATTCAGAAAAAGGCTCCTTTTAGAGAACAAAGCATAATAGAAGTCACTCTATTTTCTTCCCCCTGTGTGCTCCATTCGCTTTGTTCCAGTGACACATTATAGTTAAATGGTTCTGCGTGTGTGTCTGGCCCCACTTCACCTTATTGATCAGTAGATTTTAGCCACTCATGGCCCATTCTAGCACACAGAAGGAGAGATCTGGTGATAAAGAGAAGTTTGTGGAGTAGCCTAACCTTATACTCCAGTAAAAGTAGCGTTATTTCTGCGAATAATGACTGTAGGAAAAAAAATCAATTTCCAAAAAACAGCTAAAGTAGAAGTACAAAAGTAACAGCTCAAAAACCTACTTAAGGACTACGTTCCTTATAGAACAGCATTGGAACTTCTTGGCACAATCAGCATCTATCAGTGTTACAACTGAATTTTTCGGCTCCATTCTTCTCTTTTTGGTCTTAAATAAAATGCTAAAGCTCTAAAATGAGATTTATGAGCAACAGTAAAAGCAGCCCAGGAGCTGAACCAACACAACAGAATGAAATAGAACCCTAAAAACAGAAAGTTAATGATTGAAATGGAACAAAGTGGGAAAATAGACTTTCTTCACTAATATACTGGAGCAGAATTGATTAAATGAAGTAAATAAAATATTGTGTAAAAACTATTGTCATTTGAAAATACTCTGGAAAGAACAAATCCATCAGAAGTGTACTTGACTACTTGGAACTGAGTTAGTGAAACTTATTGCATCCCACATCGGCCAATAACTGCAACATGTACTGCCGTAGGCTTTGCGATGCATTACTAGTCTAAACATTTTATCTTTGTTTTCCATTTCCCATTATCTATAATCTCAGTTTTGAATTCTGCCTTCATAGACGCTTCCATGTTTGAGTGCACAGTTTGGCTTTGGGCCCTGCGTGAAAGTGCACAGGGAATTTAGACGTTTTCCCATTGTTTAAGCATGTGATTTTGACAGGGTCCAGTGTTAAATTGCACCACTTCTTGGGTTGACGATATCACTACCACCGACAACAAAACAAAGGAACTCTTTGTTGTGATTTAGTAGTGAGAATTCTGTTCTGATAACAGAATTAATGCAGCCCTTTAGTGTTGGTTAGTGAGCCCCTGCTTCTTCTCACCTCACCTCCTCATATGAGACAAAAGTCAAGGGTGACAAAGCTTCACAAAGACAACAATATAACATGATAATTATAATTCAGAAGCGACAGCTGATTAACGATAATAATTACTTGGCTTTGTATACAGAGAAAGCGTTAGTGATATCACTCTACTATGCATTAGCATAACCATAGTGCTTAGGAAAATATTTCAGGCTTTAACGGCTTTACGCAGTACATTTTGCATACCTGATAACAGAAATACTACAGTATTTACCTCATATGAATACGCTTACCAGACTAGTACACTGCAGGGAACATATGGTATTAGCAATATGTGCATAAGTCATGTTAATTGATCATCAGCTAAATATGATACAGTACAACTGTAGATAATGAACCCAGGAACATACATGTAGAAACCTGGTGATTTCTCATGTTCTGGAAATATAGAATTTATAAAGACTGAAATGAGGCACAGTCTGATTCTCACCTCCTCAAATGAGACAAAAGTCAAAAAGGAGGAGGAGGCAACAGTGCCAACACAGGCTGTATTATGGAGAAGAATGTTGTGTGATTACAACATTATAACACATACAGGTTTTTAACACTGTTATACCTCCTACTGTCTGATTAGCAATTGAAAGCAGCAAGAACCCATGTGTCCTGTGTTCTTGAGGGTCCCTGATCCTGAAGTGTTGCTAAATTGGTGTTTTTCTTGCTCTAACACACCTGATCCATCTTATCAGGGAGGACTTTGTTATGTTAAGTTGAAGTCTTTAAATGACTGGCAATTCAACTCGGACTTGAGACTAAAGACTTGTGAAAGCCTGAGATAAAAACAAATAAAACCAACCCTAACCTTTACTTTCCTGTCTTACAGATGTGACTTTGCCTGTCAGTTTTGCCACGGTCATGCTCAGTAACTGAGGCAAAAAAACTTAAAACGGTTGGCCAACATGCATGTAAGTATGCCAGCCAGCAAAATAGCCGAATTAGTTGCCATTTAGCTGAATTTTTAGTTACATGCTATCAAACTACAGACTGACCTGCTGTTTCAAGTTGTTTTGCTTCTTTCCTTTAAACATCACGTTTGCTGCGTGAAGTGCCTCAGTTCTGTCCTTCAGACTGACGGTTTTTCTTTAATGAAAGGCTTGTTATTTGAGCCCGTGTTGAAGCCGGCAGGTTTTTAGTAGGGTTTTGCTTTCGTGCTGTGTAATACCTGCAGCTAGTAACAAAACAAATCTGACATTTTCTTCCAAAGAGGCTTGAGACTCGACTCAGACTCGCATCTCAATGACTGGACGTGACACAGACTCACACCCCAAAGACTTAAAATGCAACTTTACATCTGTAGTGTACTAGCCAGTCTTAGTTCAACTACTGTGTTCACACAGGAAAATGAAATGTGTACAGCTAATATCCAAATAATTTTCTACAACCACCTAAAAATGAAAAGAGGGCAGGGTGTCAATGTTTGAGTATTTTAAATGCAAATCATGCAAATTTGGAGCAAGAGTTCAGCGCTAAACCCTTTTTACTTTAAATTTGTATGAAGCAGTGCTGCCGAAAGTGGCGCCTGTGGGCCAAAATTGGCCCTTAAAGGCATTTCATTTGGCCATAAAGTTACTCTACTCTGCCAGATATCTAGTTTAAGCCAACAGGCAGGTTTAAAGGACCGAGCTCTTGGGGACATTTAAATTTTTAATTTTATAGTACTCATTTAATATTTCAAGGTCTGTTATAATTGCCTACATTTTACTGCGGAAGTTCTTGCATATTTTGATTAAACAATGGCCAGTAGGGGTTACAGCACAACATTAATTAAAAATGAAATAAAACATTTTTTTTCACAGATTTGTTGAGATTTCTTAATATGGCCCCTTTAGTGGTTGAGTTGGACACCCCTGCTCTAAACCCACTGGCTCGCCCCTTCTTATTTTATCAACAAAAGTGATGTGATGTCTATATACAGGGTGTCCCAAAAAATGTACATCCTTTGAGATGTGAATATCTGAGTAATTACATATCCTGGGCAAACGAAATTAAATAGGCTTCATGTTGAACAATACAAGTTTTATTTATCAAAACTGGAACAAGAGATTCAGAGGGATGTAGATTTTATAACCGATTTCACAGCTTCACAAATGTAATATCTTCTGATACTGGTGTTCGTCCAGATCCCTTTGTCCTGCACAGACAGCCGTCCTCTTTGAATTTTTTGTGCCTTGTCCAAATCTGCTTTCCAGTTGGTGCATTTTTATTGGATTTTCTCGAAAATGCACGCTGCACGCTCTTGTTTGATTGTGTTCGAGCATTCTAACACATAAAATGCCTTTTCATTTCTAGTGAACGCCATTCTTCAACCTGAAAAAAAAATAAAAATAAATAAACTGTTAATTTTTACACATTTTGTTCAAATTTGAGATAATCTGAGGGAGATTTGGCTGTTATTAGACTATGAAATGATGTCGATTTTTTGGGACACTCTGTATATCTTTAGATATTGTTTTGTCTCTGTGGCCTTCAGTCCACCACAAACACCATATCATAAGAAAAAAAAAGGAAGGGCACCTCTGGTATAGAGGCTATTCAGGCATGATTTGGTGATCTGAGGAACCATTTTTGTTATTTCCATTTAGCTTAAAGTATCAGTGTTCAATTTATAATGATACTGTAATCCTACAAAAATCCAGGCACTAGATAATAAAGTAGGGTCTACACAGTATAGCGTAAGACCGCTTTACAAGGCCTGCAGATCGAAGTGTGCTTTTTTGGCAGAGACCCCTGGTTTGTGCTGTGATCCCTGTTTTTGAGTGTCAGGGCCTACAGTCTGTGTTTGAGCCAGCAGACCTTTGCTGAAGTGACCTCATCCTAAAGCAGTTTGCGCATCCTGCTCTCGGTGAGATTTCAGACGCCGGAGGCTCAGGTTTCTGAGGGAAGGCGATAGGCCCGGACGGCACGGGAGGGGGAAGAGGCGTTCCATTAGCAGGACAATTGATTAGCCACACAAGCATTTTTCTGCTTCCCTTCCCCCTCAGCCTGTCGGCCAGATGTGCGGAAGTGCGAAGGGTTCTGCTGCCCTTCCTCTCATCTATAAATACCACCCTCATGCATTCCTCTCCCTGCCCCCTCCCTACTTTACAATGGCAAACAGGGCAGCATTAATAGCCCATTTCTTCCTCCCTGACTTTACTTTTCCTCAAATCCTGCCTTTCAAAAACTGCCTTCATTTGCACTTTGTTATGACAAGGTGATGCTAACTGCATTGCAGGGCATTAGGGATAAGAACATGTCCTGTCGTAGACATCCGATCTAGTCAGCTGTAGAGGCTTGGCAAGACATTTAGCCTGACTTTACTGTCATATCGATTGTCCTTGTCGTACAACGTAATTCTCTTAAAGGGAAACTCCACTGATTAAAAAAAAAATCTGCATAATTAAACAGCAAAGATGTAAACAAAGTCATTCAGAGTGGTTTGGTGTGAAATGCTCCGTTCTACAAGTCAGAATTGTTAACAGTGGTGGTGATAGGAACCAGACGTCTAAAAGCTTCCTGACAGAAAGTTATTACATGAAATGGTTATGAATACACAGCCTGACGTCTGAGACACTGTTTTATGATAGTTTTGTTATAAAGTTTTGGCTTAAATTGTATTTTAATGATTCATGGCGGAGGGTTACATGCAGGGTGTTGTGAGGCAAAATAGCCCAAAGAGAACATAGTTTTTCAGATTTATGACTGCTTGACCATCATCAACATTACATATAAGACTCGTGTAGGCTCACTGGTGGTTTTGGATAGTAAATAAAATGGCTATATTTATGTTGTAGACATGGTGACCCCAGGTTCCTGTCACCACTGTGAAGAAATCTGAGTCAGTAAGTTTCTCTCCAGTAAAGTACTTCACATCAAACCAGGGTGAATTAATGTGTACAGCTGTGATGTTTACACTCTGAATGAATGTGTACAGCTGTGATGTTTACACTGTGAATGAATGTGTACAGCTGTGATGTTTACACTCTGAATGAAGGTGTACAGCTGTGATGTTTACACTGTGAATGAATGTGTACAGTTGTGATGTTTACACTCTGAATGAAGGTGTACAGCTGTGATGTTGAATGTGTACAGCTGTGATGTTTACACTCTGAATGAATGTGTACAGCTGTGATGTTTACACTCTGAATGAAGGTGTACAGCTGTGATGTTGAATGTGTACGGCTGTGATGTTTACACTGTGAATGAATGTGTATAACTCAAGGACTGAATTATTCAGACATTTTGGTGGAACTGCCCTTTAAGGGAAAGGTAGTTGAGCACTGGTGGAAGTAATGGCAGGAGAAGGAAATTGCCTTTTATTTCCCCCTGACTGTGCTAATAGGCCGGTGATCAGCAGTAAAAGGCGTTATTGCCCCTGTATTGTTCTCAGCTGTGAAGAGACGAGCGTTAGCAACAGGAGGTCACGTGACGCTTTAACGTCAGCGGTGCTGAGCGATAAGGTTTTTTTCCTCTCCGGTAGTTTCGGGAAACAGTTCATCATATATTTATTTTTTTCGTACTGTGAAACGGTACAGATGGCTTCTGCTCGACTCAGAAGCTTTTAGAGAAGTCAGTCATTTTTTATAGCGGATAAAACGCCGTGATGTTGGTCTAGAGTTTCAGTTTTGGGTAGTAATTTTCAGTTTCGCTTGGCAAAAGTATTTTTAAACTCAACAAATGCAGGAGCACTTAGCTGTAATATACTTTCTTACCTGTTGCTTTTAAAGGTAACATACTTTTTCAGGTATCGCCACAGCTGTTGTGTAAACGGTTTAAATAAATAAATAAGGGCTTTTAAGTTTTTTTAACCCCGGCAGGTCGCAGTTTAAGTTAACTCAGGAGCATTTTGCACTAACCGCCTCTAAAACAGGCATCAAATAAACGAAAATATCTGTAAATTTCGCACAACTTAAAACACAACTGCACAACCAGACGTTTCAGTCAGTCTGTAACTGTGTAATACACTGTTTACTGGGGTAACCTTCCTCTCACACCTCAGCTGCGAACTCTACCCGTTGTTTTGCCTGCTAGCCCCGCAATGTATCATGGGAATTGTAGTTTGTGACTGCTAGGCCTGCACAAACCTAATTAAAACTGAAGCGTGCTACTTTTAAAACCACTTTTTAAACTTACAGAATCATTTTGGAAACTGAAAATATATATATGAATATTACATATCTGTAAATAATGGTAGAATATGACGGTGTTCAGTTTAGACTTAAACACTGACGTTTTGGTGTATTCCTACACTTCTGGTTATGCTTACAACTATATTGAGAACAGAATATAATCATTTCAGGCAAAAGAAGAGTTGCTACACGGATATTAGGTTTTATACAAATATTTATTGTACAAAAAAGTGAGGTAGTTGACATCTGGAATGACCTTTAGCAGCTTATTCATTTCATTAACTGTCAAAACGAGGAGCCCCTAAAGGTGACATTGTGATTTTTTAATAAGGCATGGCCACAAATTAATGTTGAGACCACGAGCTTCTCAAGTGTCTCATGACTCCTGACCTTAATGCAGTAATTTGTGGCCTCAGTATAGTAAACCGAGGCCTAATAATCACCATGTCACCTTAGGGGCTCCGTAGGTTCACACAAAAACACAGACAAAAAATAAATACAGCTTTATGTAGCCCTGCTAGGTTAACTGGCCCAGCTTTACACATTTCCTTCATTCCTCCTTATTCTAAGTCACTGCTCGCCAGGACTGGATGAGACCGGACGGGAGGGGTGTTAATGAGTGCCAAACACACCCTGTGTGATCTACACAAAACGTCCATGACGTATTTCCCAGATACGCTGACAGACAGGAAAGGCATCTAATCTGGTGGTTTGGGGCGCACCCACCCACCGCGCGCTCGGGCTCCGGCAGCCTTAGTCATGTCTCCGTCACCAGGCCACGTCCTGAGCGGTTTAGCTGGAGTTTCCAAAACAGCCCTGCTGCTCCTCTGTGAGTCAGCCGTGACACCGTTTCACAACTTTCTGGCCCAGAGGCGCCCAAAACCGGGATTTCAGCCAAAGCTATACCAAAGTGTGGTCAGCTCGTTTCCCCTGAGGCTCGGGCTTTAAAAGTACACTGAAATGTCCAGCACAAAGCTTCCCCCCCCTGAGCTCAGCATGTAGCTACAGTCCTCAGCATGTGTGCGCCTGGCAGAGTGTCCGTCTCTCTGGCACACTGTCCAGAGTTACTTCTCAGTGTGGCGTCCTGAAGGATCCTCAGGACCTCCCCCGAGTCCATTTTGGCTCTTTTGCAGGGCAGGAAGTCTGGTACCGTGGCCGTCTTCCCTCTCCGTTTTCTGGAGTGGCGGTCAACTCTGACCGGGCTGCGGTTCTCCTGGTCCACCTCGGCGTGCGTTGGCTCAGTGGCGCTTGTTGTGGACTTTGGAGGCACCTCGGGAACCTCCGGGCTCGAAGTGTCCATCGACTCCTCCTGCCCCCGCGGCGGGTCCGAGGGGGAATCAGAGGCAGCAGGTTTCTCCTCCTGGCTGTCTTGGCTCTCGCTGGTCGCTCGAGCCGTGTGGTAAATGTCCCTGGCTGACTTCATCACTAGAGTCAGCAGGAGGCTCCGGTGAAGGCGAAGTCCGCCGCGCTGCGACCGGGAGCTGTACATCTTACTCAGAGCCTGCACCATGATCCGCTTCGCCTCGGCGCTGACGTCCATGGCTTCAGAGGCGCCCGTGAGATCTAAGTGGATTTTCCTCTTGTTTTTGTTGAACTTTGGGACTTTCTGTCAGTCCTCTACACTCGGGCGGAGCGTTCAGCGAGTCAAACGTAGTCACCTCGACGGGAGGGTTTATATAGCTTCGTGACGTCAGTTGATTGACATCCCCCAGCAGCACCGCCCCTCCCACTCTACGTTTTTTCCAGGAAAAAGCAGAAACAGGCCAAACGTGCTCACGCCGCTCTGCCCGGTTTGTTATGATGGTTACTCAGACGCTCTCTCTCTCTCTCTCTCTTTCACTGCTTCTTTGGTATTTAGGCTAGATTTTACATAACCATCCAGATTTTCCCTCAAGGATCAATACAGTACATTCATCCATCCCTCCACCCGTCCATCTCTCTACCAATCTTTTTCTCTTTTCTTACTAAACGCTTCTGATATGCACGTGTATAGTAACATAATATATATTAATACAATATATTAAGACATTGATTTACTTCAAGTTAGTTTCTTTATTCATATATTTTTATTTTATCTTATTTTACTTCATCTATTTATCTATTCACTTATTTATCTTTTTATTTGCGTATTTATTCACCTATTTGCTTATTTATTTATTTGTTTATTTGTTTGTGTTTACTTACGTACTTGTGTACTTTGTTTCTCTACTTACTCACTTCTTTCTTCTTAATGTAAGTGTAGTTTTTATGAAGGGCCCCTCAGCCCTTGCTGACCTCTCTACTGTCCTCAGTCTTTTGGAAGGAGGGGGGAGGGGGGAGGGGGAGTCCCCCCCCCACCTCCTCCTCATGTCCATATATGGCGTTTCCGCCCGCTGCTCCTTTTCAGCGGAAAGCCCGTGATGCGGAGGCGCCGCTTCCTGTTTCCATATTTAGCTTCGCGGTGCCGTCACCGCTCGACGCCCATATATGGTCATGGAGCCACACGGCGCGTCACGCTTCCGCTGCCCTTATACGGGGAACATGCAGCTGTTAAATGGAGCTTTTCTCTCACGCTGCTGCACCACTGCACACAACTCGCCCCGGCCTGTGCGCACGCAGCCGCACGCACGTGATTACTGATTCACTGTGAACGTTTTTGCACGTCACCGTGTGCAGAGCGAGCAGGACTCGGAAAATCAGTTGCTTCCTCTGCAAAAACTGCAGATCAGATGCGGCCAATTCAGTATAATATTAATGCATTTGTATGGCGCTGTTGCATTTATTACAATTCCAAAAAAGTTGGGACAGTATGTGAAATGCAAATGAAATCAGAGAGCAGTGATTTATAAATCTACTCTGAATTGTAATGAAAACAGTGTAAAAGGTGTTTTACCTTATCAACTTCATTGTTTTTTCAGCAAACATACACTCATTGAAATGGACACGTGCAACATGTTCCAAAAAAGTTGACACTAGGAACATTATGAAAAAAAAACCCCATCTTAAACAAGTGATTTCCAGGAAAAGCCGAGTCCTTTATGTGGAAAGGTCAAGGCTCCCCACTTTGACAAAAATGCACCAGTGAATAATCCAGCAGTTTAAGAATAATGTTCCTCAATGAGCGATTGCAAGAATTTTATGTATTTCACTCTATACAGTGCATAACATCATCAAAAGATGCAAGGAAGCTGCAAAAGTCTCTGCATAAACAGCAAGAAAACTACAACTGATGCCTGTGACCTTTGATCCCTCAGACAGCGCTGCATTAAAAACTGGCATGCTTTTGTGATGGACATCACTACGTGGGCTCAGGAAAACTTTGACAAACCATTCCCAATAAACACTGTTCATTGCTGCACCCACAAATGCAAGTCAATACTTTACTATGCAGAGTGGAAGCCAAACATCAACATCCAGAAACACCGCCGTCTTCTCTGGGCTCAAGCTAATCTGGAATGCACAGTGTAAATGCGTATCATGGTTGGTACAGTGTAGTAATATCGCTGCCCTCCACACAGCAGACTAGGGTTCGAACTTTAGCACCTGGGCAAGCACACCTTATTATACTTGTCCTTGGGCAAAACTCCAAACACTACACTCGCCTACCTCTGGAACATGATTAACCTGTAAGTCACGTCTGGCAAATACGAAACCTTTCAAATAGAAATAATAGACGACATGTTCTCCAGGCCAAAGAAGAGAAGTACCATCCAGATTGTTACCAGTGTAAAGGCCTGAGACTATAATGGCATTAGGGGAATTAATAGGTAACATGCACATCTGTGAGGGCACCATTAACATTGTTTGTTCAAAATGTGACTGGCCAGTTTGAAAGTTAAGAGCTGATGCTGAAATTACGCTAAACCAAAGATGGAGTTTGGAGAGGAAAGCTCTGGGTGATATTTCATTCTACTGGAGCTTGAAGGAAAAGGAAAAAGAATGGACCTGGAGGCACTTATGACTCCTTGAGCAGTGAAACAAATAAAGTGAGCTGAGCTGAGCAGTAAGAATATTGATCCACAAATTGTCTCTTTATTTTTATTGATGGAATACTCTAGTGTTTTTTCTGTTGTATCTGTAGTGTGTGGTCAACCATGGACAATCATTCCAACAGGATATCTGTTGACTCAAAATGCACTTATAATAAAAACCAATAGACCATTGCTTCAGTGTGTTTACACTACAGAGAAATGCGCCAAGATCATTGTCCATGGTTATCGACTGTACACTGCAGATAGAGATTAGGCTAAAGGACACTGGAGTATCCCTTTAAGCAGTTCTCTGAGCAGTTTTAGATATGACCCCAAGTCCAGGCCTGTATCTAATATCAGACAATGAAGTGACTCATGTGCTGAGGAAAATAAAACTTCAGTACCGAGGGATATTTCACGGGATGTTTCCAAGGTTTAGGCAGATAGCTTAAGCCCAAAGTCAAGCTTGTCCAAAAAGAGCAAATTCAGGGCAGTTCTTACTTTGGGCTTTAAATTACAGGATCAACAAAAAAAAGACATTTTTTTGGTAGATGCCCCAGAAATTCAAGTGACAAGCACACCTAAAATGATGCCAGTCCAATGAAAACAAACGCTGAATAATAAGCCACTGTCTCTATCGAAGAGCAATACATCAAAATTATTTGTTCCATTGTACCTGATGTCCCACTTTTCCTGAACTCACTCTACAGCATCCTGAAATAACCCTGCATCCAAATACCCCAAAAGTTCTTGCTTCTTCTTAGCCAGCTCTTCTCCTCGGACCCGGAAGTTGATTTCTGTGACACTAAGACGAGATAAACTGCTCCCAACACCTGCTGAACACTGGATCAGTCTACAGAGAGCAGCTACAGCCGAGGGTCTTCAAAGACAGGCTGAGGTAAGCACTAAAATGAATATTAATTCCTTAAATGAATGTTAATCAGTAATTAGAACTCGCATGAGTCATAATTCTGTAAGCACTTAAATGAATCTCACATTCATACACACATATACACTCACCGAGCACTTTATTAGGAACACCTGTACACTTACGCATTCATGCAATTATCTAATCAGCCAATCATGTTGCAGCGGTGCAGTGCATAAGATCTTGCAGATACGGGCCAGCAGCTTCAGGTAATGTTGACATCAACCATCAGAATGGGGAACAAATGTGATCTGGTTTTCTGTAACTCCTGGGATTTTCACACACACACACACACACACACACAACAGTTTCTAGTGTTTACGCAGAATGGAACAATAAAGAAAAAACATTCAGTTTCTCAGACAAAAACGCCTCGTTGATGAGAGAGGTCAACAGAGAATGGCCAAACTGCGTCAACCAACAGAAAGCCTTCGGTAACTCAGATAACCACTCTGTACAATTGTGGTCTCAGAATGCACAACATGTCAAACTTTGAGGCGGATGGGCTACAACAGCAGAAGACCATGTTGGGCTACACTTCTTTCAGCCAAGAACAGAAAGCTGAGGCTGCAGAGGGCACAGGCTCACCAAAACTGGACAGCTGAAGACTGGAAAAACGTAGCCTGGTCTGCTGAGGCATACAGATGGTAGGGTCAGAGTTTGGCACCGACAGCATGAATTCATGGACCCAACCTGCCTTGTGTCAGCAGTTCAGGCTGGTGGAGGTGGTGTAATGGTGTGGGGAATGGGGCTACTAATACCAATCATCGCTTGAATGCCACAGGCTATTTGAGTATTGTTGCTGACCATGTGCTTCCCTTCATGGTCACAGTTTACCATCAACTAATGACTACTTCTGGCATGATAACGCACCATGTGAGTTCATTGTTCTTTAGTGGCCTTTCCAGTCACCGAATCTGAATCCAATAGAACACGTTTGGGATGTGCTGGAGCGGGAGTGCTCCTGTAAATGTACCTGAACATGAATTGCATGAGGTGTCAACATGGACTAGAATCTCAAAGGAATGTTTCCAACATCTTGTGGAATCCATGCCATGACGAATTGAGGCTGTTTTGAAAGCAAAAGGAGGCCGTACCAAGTATTAGTATAGCGTTCCTAATAAAGTATATGGTGAGTGTATATTCATATATACATATCGTCGGAACGAAACCCTGTATTGCCAAAAAAATTTCCAAAAACTTTGGAAAGGGGAAAAAAATGTTTTCAACTTTAAATGTAAATTAAATGTAACAAGATTGTTTTCTAAGTGAATTTGGGATCATTTCTATTGAAAGAATTTTTGACACAATCCAAGTGGTCCTGACCTTTGGAGAACAGGGTAAAGAGGGGCTACCAAAGTATACAGAGAAACAGATAAACTACAGTCTGTAACTGTAGAACTACAAAGTGCACCTATATGGTAAGTGGAGCTGATAAAATGGACAAAAAAAATAGAAACAAAGAGATGGACTTACTGAAGTGGCCAGTTGGGGGGTATGTATGTGTGTGTAAAAATCTTAGGTAGTTATGAAAATGGTTTAAAACCACATCAGCTAGGTTTCGACCAGTATAGACATTATATTAAGAACAAACATAAATACAGCACAACTCAATAAGAATGTTTTAAGTTATTGATATGTTGTTTAGGAAGAGTACAGTCAGAAGAACTCAGGCTGGGTTCCTGACTCCAGCAGCAGCACCTGATTTAATTTAACGAAGGGCTGATTAGACAAACTAGCTGGACCTCCTGGAGGAGAGCTTTGGTTAAGCTAACTCAGCTGTCTGCCAAATGTGAAAGCCCTGCTGCCTCCACACAGCTCAGCCCTTTGAGTACAGCGCTCAGAAGCAGAAGCAGTGGGGTTGGCATTTCCTGCAGATGGGAAGTGATCTTATGTCTGTAGGCATTCAGCAAGAGGAAGTGGGCCTGCTCGCTTTAGGCCTTAAACTCAGAAACGTGTGAAAGTAGTTGATTAGCAGCTGCCGGGAAAGAAAAAAACCTCAATGCTGAGAAATCTCTACTTCTCTTGGCAAATTTCCACTGCGAGCACTGTGGATGAATCATTAGTGTGTGTTTAACATTCACTACTTTCTGTTTCAGTGTAAAGAAATCTGCAAAAAAGTATACAGATTACCAGAGGTGGACGAAGTATAACGATCTTGTACTTGAATGAAATTTTACCAAATGTATTTATACTATTTCATTAACTGTAAAAGTCCTCTAGCTGTTCTACACACTTACAAAAGAGATGTTTTTTTCAAGGGTTCTTTAGACAACCATGAGTTCATTATAGAACCATTTCATGTTTTGCATGATGAAATGGTTCTTTAGACTGAGAATGTGTATATGGTTCTATATAGAACCTTTCTGAAAATTGTTCTATATAGCACCAAAAAGTGTTGTTCTACTGTCACGATGTCAAGCTTGTAACAAGGAGAAGAACGCTTTTGGGTCCTATATAGAAGCATATACAACACATTCTCCATCAATCTGAAGAACCAGTTCACCATACAAAGAACCACTTTATGAAATAATCCTATATAGAACAACTAATTCTAGGCCATTAAAATACAAGGTACTCATCTTTCAGGAGATAATCAGACAAACAGCACTTTCATCTCTGAGAGAGAGGAGAAAATCAAGCTGCTTCAGATCTGAAAACATCCACAGGTGTTTCTGTCCATCCTTCCACTGTGAGAAGACGACTCAGCACTATGGGTCTGAAAGGATGTGTAGCTGTCAAGAAGAACCTCACTGAGAAAAAGAGACGGACACATCAAACAAAGAAGCTGAACAATGGACTGACCACCCCAGAGTCCAGACCTCAGCATCACTGAATGAGTTGATTACTTCAGAAAACGAAGACTGAACAGATTTCTGTGAGAAACTGAAAGTGAGTCTCTTGAAAAGAATGGAAGCTGTAATGAAGGTAAAGAGCAGACACACTAAATACTGAACAAACTGAATATATTTAGTTGTTGAGGCTTTTTTCAATTTGAATTTCTCATCATTTGAAGACAGCTGTACGACGGCGTTTTAGGGCCACTGTTAATAAAAATAAAAATAGTAGACTTCGAGAATAAAGTCGAACGACTGAGAAAAAAGTAGAATTACGACATTAAAGTATCATTAATACCAGGAAAGGTCGCAAGATTGTGGCCAAAGGCTTTGCAAAGTGAAGACAGCACCTCCTGGTGTTAAATGAGGGGCGGTGAGTTGGTGGAGTTATACTTTCATATCGATTCACCCATAAAGAAACACTCAGCCTCCCTGTCTCTCCTGCACATCAGCACCAGCCTGTTATTAGTATAAGAAATCGGCTGAAAAGGAAACTGTTTATCTAGAATAAAGAGCCAGACGGACTCGGAGGAAACTGTCTGTCTGTGTTGTTGAAGGAGAATCGCAGGCAGGGTCGTCTACACGGCTATCGGGGCTACATCTCCACACCGTTCAAAGAGGGCATGAAGTTTCACAGACAGTGAGAATGATGATCAAAATGATCCACAAAGAGACAGGAGTGAGTGGAGCTCTGGCGCCTGCACAGCAACCGAGACCCCATGTTAAGGCAGCCCCCCAACAGTTAGACCACTTTATCCTCTAAATATTAGGGCCTTTTTTCTCTGAATATTACGACTTTATTCTCGAAATAGTACTTTTTTCTCTCTAAGTCTGTTTTTATTAACAGTGGCCCTAAACCACTGTCATACAGCTGCCCTTCACATTGAGTGAAAATCTTATAATGAATGGACCAACAGAAATGAAAACCTTTTTAACTTAAAATAAAGCTTGAGAATGTTTTTGCCTGTAACGTTACCATTTTTTGGACAGTGATATATTTACTGCTTTTTTGAATGAATAACTTGGAGGGTGCTCTCTAACTTCTCCACATCATAAACAAAAAAAAAAAAGTACTTTTATTTTGAAACTTGAGTACATTCGAAACCACTTTTGTACGTTGGCAAAAGTAAAAGCCCTCTCGCTGCATTTCTACTTGAATTTAAGTTATACTGTAGCAAAGCTATTTCTATTTCCACCCAAGTGCAGTAGTTCTGTATTCTGTCCACAGCTGCAGGTCAAAAAGACAACCAGAATAATATGAAAATCAGTGAAATGAGGAACCCAATAACGAGTCAAAGTGGACACACATGAAAACCTTTTTGTTACAAACCTTTTTATTAAGATATCCAGATGTATTCTTTTGACTTTCTTTCTTTCTTACTTTTTTTCTTTACAGTAGTTAATGTGCAATTACATTTTGATAATATTGGGTCACAGTTAGGGATTCACAAAGTTATTGGCACTCTGAACACAGACTGAATGGAGTGGACTGGATGGGCACTGGCATGACAATGTCACTGCATGAGCACGGCAAGGGCGACGGGGGTGGGGGGGGGTTGTCAGGGGAAGGGGGGTGGGGTGGGCTGGACACACACACACACACACACACACACACACACACACATACATACATACATACACACATACATACACACACCGCTGCGCTGGACTCAAGAAGCAGCTTCTGGGTTACAACTCATGCTGTGAGTGCACAACTAGAACAATCAAATTTCCATTAGTGCTTCTATATAATATACAGTATATATCTTTGTATATTGTATAGGTATATAGTCATACAAAGTGAAAGGCGGGGCTCGTGGTGGACCCCCGCAGCTCACACGAAAAACGCTGGAAAAAGAAAAAATCCGCAGGAGTTCACACCCGCTTCTGGTTTCGTGTGGTTTTAAAGTGAACTCCTCTGATTCCCCACCCCATAAAACTGCATTCTGCTTTATATAACAGGTATTTCTGTTTACTGTGTTACTGTATCTGTACATATAGTTATTGTCCATATTTTTTCATTATTTTTGTCTTTTTTTTTGTTTTTTTTTTTTTTTTTTTACAAAATGTCAGCAAATTAGGGTGCCACGCTGAGGGAAACAGGTTGAAGGCAGGATGTTCGTTGGGGTCTGAGGGGAATAGAAGAGGTAAATCATTACAGGCATTCAGAGAGAGAAGAGAGGAGTCTGTGTGAGTATTCAGACTGAAAAGTACTGAGAAATCCAACAGTGCTGAAAATCCATCGTCAGACACCACTCCGTCCTCTCTCTCGCGTGCCTTCGGTCACCGTTTCTGAATAAATCTGCAGTGCGCAGCACCCCAAACAGGCTCTACACCACCTTTCAAAAGTGTGGAATCATCGTTTTCAACAATATAAAACCAATCTGGCTGCGTATAAAACCGTCTTCAAATCGCGACAAAGGAGAGAGAAGTCCAGATGATGAACAGAGCTGTAGATGATTCTAAAAAAGCTGCAGAGCATCAAGGATGAAGTTCAGACAAAGTGAATATCCAGAAAGAACGTCAGAATGAAGGGAACATCCTTGGATCTTGAGAGTGGTGATTAAATCTAGAGGTAGTCTCGCAGGGCCAGATGAGATCTTGTAACGAGAACGTCTGGGGAGACATTTTGGGCTAAATATGGGTGGTAAAATAGACTTATGGGTGGGAAAAAAAACTGAGGGCGCAATCCAATCCAGAAGTGAAAGCAGAGCTCACAGTAGGGGGCGATGGTGCGCTCGTCAACTTTGTCTGATGGACTACAGGCCTGTCATTAGCATATGGAAGTAGCATAAGTTAGCATGGCTGAAGCCCCCACCCCCCCAAAAAACCTCCAATTAAGCACAGAGATGGGTATTTTGGGTGTGTGTAAAATAAATTACATGTAGTATAAAAAATAAAAAAAATCCTGCTAAAATAATTTTTTCCATTTCTATTTTTCTACTGAATTTGTTTTTTTTTTTGCCTCAATCAGCATCAAAATATTAACAAAATGTTCAGAGTTCTCATTATAAGATCACATCTGGCCCACAAGACCAATTTAGCAGCAAATATCTCTAAAAATTTTATTATATTCCTCATTTAATACCTCATTGTTTCCAAAAAAAAATACTTGAACCATTGCATAACTTTTGGTGATTCGTTTATGGGCCTAATATGTAAAACTACTCTATATAAGGTATTTCATCTTATATACAAACCATTACTATGATTCCAGACTTTTGAGCAGCGGTGCATTTTGAGGGGAAGTCGCAGAAATACAAACGCGTAAACTCTCACACTCTCGTCCCACACACACACACTCACACTGTGGAGTCCGCCGTCTGTCCGGCCTCCGCGCTCAGCGAGACAGAACTGATCCAAGGTGCCGTGGTGCGGGTCCGCAAAAGCGTGGACCCCAGAGAAGGTGCTTTTCTTGGGCACAAAGGTCAGGCAGACGGTCAGAGCGATATGTTACAGTCTGTTTCTCTCAGTACAACTCTGGTCCCTTCTTTCATACAAAAAAAAAAAAGAAAAGTAAAGAAAAAAAAACAAAAAAAAAAACACTTTTTTAGGCAACTTTAAAAATGAAACATCAGGCATCAGGTTTTTTTTCTTTCTCCTAAAATAACGTAAACAAGAGTAAAATGATGTTTCCTCTGCTGTATAATCGCTAGATGAAGGCCATCTATGGGCTACGTTCACATTACAAGCTTAAAGCGGCACAAATCCGACTTTTTGCCCCCCCTTTTCCTCTTTATACCTTAATAAGAACAGTCAGATCAGAATATATTTTGCTGTGGTCATAATCCAGTGTGGGCAGCGGGTCAGCAGCGGCTTTAACTTGATAAAATGTGCACTCGCAGGTCCTTTCAGGCTGACTCGTATGGGTCATTAAACGGCAAGGCGGAACGATCGGATCTAAGCCGGAAGAAAACCAAAACAAACGCTCCTCACAGTAAGGCTTGTAATGTGAACGCAGCCACAGTGCCTGAATTTCAGTCTCACAAAGACTCAACAAAGAAAGGCTACAACAGCCTGTTTAGGTGTGGCGCCATCTGGTGTCCACTACAGGTAGTGCATGTAGGCTGCAGTAGCGTCTTATACACAGCAGGTGGCATCGAGAGGCGCTATGCATGCAGCATATGTGATCTGTGCCATCAAAATGGAGGACGCAGGGAGAGGGAAAACTGGCACCATCGCTGTCGAGTCAGGCGGCGAGACTCAGACTGAAAATGGCTCCCTACTCCCCATGTAGTGCACTATGTAGGCCATGAAATAAAGGCTTCTATAGCCAAATACTGCATCATATATCCGACACAGAGCCGTCCGGGTTTCAGCCATAGGCTGCACACCTCCCTAAGCACATGTGCTGCATTCAGACGGTGCTCAGAAACTCAGTTTCTGAGTTTTTCCACAGCTGTCTAGTTCAATGTAAGCAGAGCTGGGATGTATCAGCAGGCAGCCCATAAAAAAAAACGGAATATACCGTAAATTCACGACAGTATTTCATTTATATTTTATGACACACTGACAACATTAAGGGTGTAACGATTTCAATACAGTATCGAACAGCTATAAAAACGAGAACCGCGGCGTCTTTACTGTCTTTCATGGAATCTGCTGTTCATAAGTCAACACCAGGCATCTGGGTACTCTAGCCTATCAGAGTAAAGCGGGTCGGTGGGGGGCTTATGCTATTGACATACCTAATGAGGCAGGCACTGAATAACCTCTATCTGAGCCAAATTATCGAAACACAAAATATTGGAAACCGAATACCATCAGGTTCGTATCAAACCTGAAAATGAGTATCGTTACACCCCTAGGCAACTTGTTCCAAGATATTTCTCGTTATATAAGGTGTACATTCTCCAACATCATGTAAACACAGCCGGCCAAGCGGCCAAACAACATCACAAGTGAACAGTAAATATCAATAATTCCTGGCTTGCGATATCACTGGTCCATCCCAGTGGATATATCTGTACTGTTCATGCGATATTTAACACTTGCCGGTGATTCTTCAGATGTACAACTCGCTGTGTTTGGAACAAAACCACTTCTCCATTTTTGATGTTTTTCAGTTTCTGACAATTTAAAATTACCTGTAGTACTTTATACTGTATGTAAATGTCATGATGAATGGACCAAAACAAACGGCCCAAAATGACTTGGAAAAAAGTCTGGTTCCATTGACTTACATTAAAAGTGAAGTAGGTTTTTTTTCCTTCTCCTGTAAAGTTACCATTTTTGGAGATACAAGGTTTTGTCCCAACAGCAGAACTGATAGTTATGAATTGGCGATGTGATTTTCCTACTTTATGATCTGAATTAGGGCTGAGCGATATGGCAAAAATGTAAATTGAAATTTTCATGATAAAGATTTTTTTGTAATTAAATGTGCAAAAGGTATTAAGAAACAAATTAATAAAAATGTCATAATGAGCTGATAATCAGCGAGCTTGTTTTTACGAAGTCTAACAGTCACTATTCACTGGTTGCTGTTTAAAGGTTCTCTATAATTGGTCTAAATCTGTTTATGTTCCATACAGTTGTTCAGAGTTCTAGAGGTACCAACCACGTCCATCATATTGTCAGAAAAGAGTATTGTAACAATAACGATAACAGTCATATCGCCCACCCATAGTTCAACGACTTACGTAGTGCACTAAGGAGGGAACAGGGAGCTATTTAGGGATTCAGCCTTGCAATCAAAGCCATACAGACATCCTGACTAGGCCAAGGCACCAGCACCCCCAACAGGTCTGCATCTACACAGCACCGAACATAGCACCAGGATATGCCTGCTATTATCCCCCACCATACCAGCACTGTAATCAATACAAACGAACGGAAAAAAACAGTATTGTATCAGTCATACAGCTCTATATTGTATCCTTTTTTCCTATTTTTACAAAAAGACTTGGCAAGTCAACTCATTTGCCTTGAAATTAGTAGTATTTAAGATCAATACAGTACGCATATGATTATTTTTCATTAAGATAAAAAAAGAAGAAAACAAACGAAATGGATGTGTGCTATTCTACGTGACTTTTTTTTGTTTATAAAAAGAGAGATATTGATTTGGATGCTTGTCATGTCGTACATTTCTGCTCTCAGGTCTAAGATACGGTTATCGATCCTAAAGTAGCCAAAGCTATCCTAACGGGAGACTTGCGTCCACTACAAAACGTCCCGCTAATAGCTGGAAGCGCAAACTTGGTTATGCAAATGAAGGAAAGGCTAAAATAATAAAATAAAAAATAAAATAAAAAAAAAAATAAAAAAAAAGGTGAAATATCTACTGTAAGTCACTGCGCGAAGTGACAAACGTCCTAAAATAATAATAATAATAATAAAAAAAAGGTCACAAATGCGGTAAAAATCTGTTCAACAGTCTCATCGATATTTACATCGTAAGTCAGCGCGCCAGGACAGCAGCGGGGGTGCAGCCCGCTCCGCTCCAAACGCCGCCACACATACACACATCCACCGGTTTATTCCAAAAACAAGGAAAAGAAAAACCACCAACCGATTCTCTACAAAAGAAAAGGTGCACGATCCACCACTCTCCTCTACAAAATAGGTGCAAAAAGCACTAGTTCAGTCTACGAAAAAAAGGTGCAAAAAGCTCCGTTTACCTCTATAGGAAAGCAGCAGCCGAGCCCCAGGAGACCACGCACGCACACACACACACACACACACACACACACACACACCTACACACACACACACACACACACACACACACACGTAGGCAAATGTTTTAACACTTTCGGTCAAATTACATGTTTTGCTGATTTTAGTGCACAATTTCAACTTCTTTTTATATACTGAGTTCAAAATATTTGGGGAAAAAAGGAAACAAAAGATGTGCCATAACTTTTGCACAAGCCACACTTAGCTTTCTCCCTCCCCCCATATGTTAATTTCAACAAATAAACAGCAATCCTGCATTAAAATGTGCAGAAGAGTGTTCTCTGTAGAGGACGCGCCAACTTATTTACACTGACTGGTGTGCCTAAACTTTTGCCTACGACTGTATGAGATCTGTATTACTTGGACATTAAAAATATACTGTTAACATTCATTTGTGGTTAATTTGGGAGATTTTCACACAGTTTGGCCTTTCAGACGTATATATACTCATCGTAATACGGACATAATCGCGATACTGAGATCGCAGGAGGCTGTTATAAGCAGCATGTGCTGAATTTTAGATAAATAAATAGATCAAAGCATTTACATACTTAAACAAGCACAAATCAGTGTAGTTTAGGATAATTATTAGGGATGCAAATTTGGCAAATGATTTCAACCAATAACCTACTGTCATTAGTCAATTAGCAGTTAACTGGCAGCCTAAAATCACAAAATATGAAACGGATAGATCCGGTTCTGAAAGCTGATTGGCTGAACCGTGTTTGCAGCCAATGTTAAATACTTGATATATGCACTGATGAGCGCATGCATCAATCGTATACTGAAATAATGCACCGAGATATTATGGAGCGTGGAACGTAGTACTGATAGGTGGAACCTGGCATCAGCACGTATACAAAACATGGCCTGAAACTATCAATACCCGACGAATACATTACATTAATGATTATTTGGTCAGAAATTAAAGCCCTGGCAAAATGAGCGGACTATATAAGGAGAGCTATTTAAAAGTTTTATATATATATATATATATATATATATATATATATATATATATATATATATATAGCTGCTGTCAGAAAAAAACTTATTTCCATTTTTTGTGGCTTTGACTCAGTACATTCACCACATCCTTGTCTATAATTTTGCACTCCCACGTGTGATTTCTTTATCGCCCATCGCTCCTTCTCTTGGAGAACGTGAACCACAGCTGTCGATCTTATCGCTTGTAGATGCTTTTGATACGGCACATGTAGTTGTAGTTGGGCACATCATTGTAGCCGTCCTTTCAAACATGCTCCACTATTTTAAGCCGTGTGCTTCGGGTTTTGTTAGGCTTATATAGCGGAACTAATCGACTATACGCCTTCATGTGTACGATTCAAAGACTCTACTTGAATGATAAACCCACCGATTCACATAGGAAATTCGGTTCACTGGGAATGAAATAAAACAAACATCTTTTTTAATTCAAAGCATTGGTTGAACAATTGTTGGCTAATCGTTTACATCCCTAGTAGAAATATTACTGCAGTATGATGATTCTGCCTGTATTATGCAGCCTTAGTTCAGACAGCAGACGCAACATTTTCTCATTCGTGCGGTTTGTAACTAAAGTGTTCAGCACTGTGAGTTGAGCTGAAGACTTTGGTCAAACTGCATGGGTAGTGGGATACAATCAGGAGCACAAACTTATCATACGCTGCCTATCAAAAGCTGGACACCTTGCCTTGTTTTGAAACATGAATTTCCTTAGCGTGACTTTTTAATTGAACAAAAGTCAGGATAAAGCAGCTGGGGGCTTATTTAGCTTCATGTTCCTTCCCATCCTAATGGTCTGAAGCAGATTTTGTCTGGAAATTCTTTTCCAAACTACTGTTAAACGCACATACTGAAACTCTTATGGCCTAAAGGTGCTTTAAACACCTGAAAGGCTTGAGTGCTGAACAGTGCTGCCTGCTCACAACAAAAGGATTAAATGGGTGGGTTTTGGCTTCACGTCCAAGACAGAACCTTTGGCTTTTTTCCTTCAGTTTTCTGCAAAGGAAAAATGGCAAGATTTTCATTAAACTTTCATTAAACTTCAAACAGATGCTCATTTTGAGAAGCTAAGTTCTGACAGACAGCGCAGACTGGAAAATGGCGAAATGATACCGAGTACAAAGCAATGAAACAAATAAAACCAAAGTCGGGCTTGGGATAAAACTGCAGCCGTATTCTAATCGTAATGGAAATTTCAGCAAGCAGTGGTATGCAAAGCGTCATGGGTTTTAGTAAAGGGGGGGAAAAAGGCTTCAGCTAAAGTACAGCTTCTCACACACACACACACACACACACACACACACACACACACACACACACACACACAGAACAAGGGAAACAAACACACCTTCAGTCTTAATCAAAGCATCACCCACATACGAGCACACAGAGCCAACTATGTGCAAGGAATGTACACAGATGGTTTCACACACAGACACACACAGACATGCCTACTGAAGCATGCACACACTCACAATACACACACACACACACACACACACACACACACACACAGCTGCCCAAACAGGGGCATACACAGACAGGCTCAATCACACTCCACTGGCCCTCTCTCTTGCACTCTCTCTCACTCTCCTGGGACTCGAGCGCTGAAAACCATCCCCCCACGCTCACAGGCCCTGTCTTTCAGACAGTAAGGTGACCATAACAATAGGAAGCACAACTTAGCCCCTCCCCCCCAAAGGCCATGTGTATATACAGTACTGTGAGAAGTCAGAGACCACCCTTCTTTTACTTAACTTCCAGTCCGAACGGCCGAAGCAGAAAACTGACCAGAGAAAATCAACTAAATACACACAGTTTGCAGTTTCCAAAGAAATCTGAAATGTTTCCACACCTCCAAAGTTCAGCCTTAGAAGTTGGCTGCATTTCCTGCCTCTCAGGATTGAATGAATCCCAAACACATTCAGTGATGTTGAGGTCTGGACTGGAGCATCTGAGTAAAGTGGAGCGCCAGACATTTCAGCTCCTCGCCCAAAGCGTTTCTGCAATCACTCCGCTCCAGGTTTTCTATTCCTGCTCCTCACTTAAATGTCAGAGAAACGCCGCTCCATATGATCCATTCTCGTGATATTTATTTAATTTATCTCTCAACTCAGCAGAGTTGAGCTCCAACACTAATCTATCACACCTGACCCAGGTCCTGAAGGCCTTCAAAGAGGATCTGAAAACCTAGAACCAGGTGCGGGAGATGTGAACTCTGAACCAGGGTGGCAGATCCCCAGGACCAGGATTAAGTGTATGGACAAGACACTACACCCTTTACTTATTATATAACTTGTGGACGTTATTGAACAAAAAACTAGTTAAACTTTGTGCTACGCTGGCTTTTTTGGAAGGTTTAGGCTTGAAGCGACGGCCCAATCTAGAAATCTGCCGAGGGTAAACAAATGCATGTGCTTGTTCTTTATCATTCGTACAGTAAAATGGACGACACGAGACGAACTCTATAACGTCTGTACAACTTCTTTGTGATCGCTGAGGTCTGCTAACAGCTCTGTAGCGCAGCCGATGTGTAAGAGCGCCCATCGTGTGAGAACTTTGGAGTCACTGCCACATCACTCGTGTCCTGCCGAATAAAAATGGGACTGTCCAGCTCGAGGGATGGAGCGATACTGGAGCGATTTCAGAGCGAGAGAGAACTCGGACATTCTGACTTTCACTCTGCTCCCATGCTCTGGTCTGGACCAGCTAATCTGTTTAATAAGTCTTCATCTCAGCAGTGAGCCTGGGGTCGTTATCCCGCTGTAGAATTCATTCTCTCGTGTCCAGTTTCCTTTTCTCGGTCTTGACAGCTGCACATCCTTTCAGACCCATAGCGCTGAGTCGTCTTCTCACAGTGGAAGGATGGCTGTGGATTCAGATCTGAAGCAGCTTGATTTTCTCCTCTCTCTCATAGATGAAAGCTTTAAGCATCTGGACAGTTTTGATGGTCTACCAGGTCTTGCAGGGTTGCTTGGAGTCCCATTTTCTCTGTTTTCTCTTTAAGTCACTTTTTGAACCCCCCCTTTTTTTGAAGGCTCCTCCTTCATGCAAGTGGATTACCTTCTATCTAATCTCCTCAGAATTCTCTCTTAATAACTTCTACTTAATGGCCATTTCGACAGGAAATTAATAAACGAATGGTACTCTCTGACTTTTGCACAGTACTGTATGAATGTGTGTCTGCATGCACCGGGGGAGAGCAGCCCGAACCAGCTCAGGGCCATTACAGGGTCACAGACCAGTACAAAACCATCGCATACACTCGCACAGACCACGCTCCACAATGAGCTGATCCAGAATCAGGGAATGTAACTCAGTCTCTTTAAAGTGATAACTTGGTGAAGTTTACAGTTTCCCCCTTTATCCCAAATGCAATCAGACATGTTTGGTGTCCTAAGTTAAGTATAGCTATGAGGCTAAAGTAGCTAACAAGCAGTGGAAGGTATGGGGAGGAAACGAAGTCCTACACCGTCTGCTAGCTGTGGTCAGAACATTCTGAATCAAATTTGTGATACAGCTGAAGAGAATTACCAACAATTGGACTGCAGGACCCATAAGTGGGCTCTGACACCAGATTATGGGATGGTTGATAGTGACAACAGACCATTTACTTAACAGGAAACGATCATAAACACGGTATCTTATGCCAAGTAATGATTTTGATTATTGATAAAATATCAAATATAACTGAACATGGGGGAAACACGTACAGCCGGTCATGAGCAGCACCTCCAATTCATTGTTAAACTACATTTTAAACACAAACAGCAGAGGGCGATATGACCCCCTTTCCTTCCCTACCAATTAGCGTCATGCTAATAATGTGGTAAATTACATTGTTTACAGATGACAGTATGTTATACAGTGAAGAGTGTCAAACCACAAAGCAAGCCAGTGGTGTGATTTATTAGCCGATCTGGCTTCAGCTGATTGACTACATTTGGGCTGAATGGGGGGAAAAAAAAACTGTAAATTTGATTTTTCACCAAAATTATCTCTGGATCCAGAACAGCCACCCAGGACTTTTAAGTACCAACACACTGTTACAGTTACAATGGCACCGATCCGCGTACAAAACCAAGATACAAATAAGTGGTGCAACAAGAAAGATTTAAAGGCCAATCGAATTTAAACAGCGTCGAATTACAGACCGGACTGTAAGAGCATTTTCTCACAGCCGGTCAGGTACAAGCTAAGCACCAACCTTTTTTTTTCTCCTTTTTTTAAGATATCAGTATGCAAAAATATTTTTTTGTCTCTCTCTCTCTCTCTCTCTCAATACCGTCTTACATTTCCATAGCTAAGATGTCTCTTAAACACTTAGGTTTAAAAAAAACAAAAAACCAAAAACAAAACAAAAAAAAAAATAGAGGAAAGAAAATCCACATGAAAAGAGATTTTAAACAATCCCTCTCTTTCTCATTGTGCACACGCTAAAGGTGCGAGTAGATAAATATATTTTTAAAATATGACTAAGTCTTTCTGTCCCCCCTTTTCTTTACAGTCTCAAAAATCTTACATCTCTGGATCCACGTCTCACACGCAGAGAAACAAGGGAGAAAAAATAAAAGGCAATATTTGAAAAAGAAGAAGAAAAAAAAAAAAGGAGCTTAAAAAGGACAATATTCTTTTTTTTTCTCCTTCTGGTCGAAATGCCAGACTGTTTGAGGAAGAAGAAAAGGAGTAAAGGAGGGAATTCAATTCTTTCCAATTTTGGAGAAAGAGTGAGCCGCCCACACCTTTCTCTTCCTCTCTGTGCTATCCCTCCATTCCTCTACATTGCTACAGTGGCTACGACTCTCGCAACTCTCTCTCTCTCTCTCTCTCGGGCCAAAATACAATCTCGCACAGCCAAGCGCTGCTGACGTTTACATTCAAAGAATCAGTACAGTGTGATCAGGGAGACTTCGAGACCTCCACCGCTCGAGAGTGAGTGTGCATATGTGTGTGTTTGAGAAAGATATGGAAAGAAAATAGTGGGAGGGGGAGGCCTTTTCATCATTCTGAATTATTACAAAAATCTAAACAGGATTCATGATATACATATTTGCAAAGCATGGAGGCGGGGGGCTTCTGTGCAAAAAGAGGGGTTATTTAGTATTAATAAACAAAACAAAACAAAACAAAAAAACAAAAAAAATCAAAAATAAAAGATTTAAAAAGAAAATGCACCCCTGTCTCCTACTAAACCCCACTCACTCCTCCGTTATCCGTACACTAACTCAAAGGTGCCCTTTAGTTCCATTCATAATGGAACCAGGTAATCAAGGCTTGCAGGAACATAGGGCTGCACGATATATCGCTTGTTAACTGTTATCACGATATCAGCCTCGTATTGCTATTGCAATGCGTAGCAGGGCTGTACGATGTATCACTTGTTAATTGTTATTGCGATGCTGGCCTGATATCGCAGACAGCTATAGGCTAATTAGCGCTTTAAGGCAGCATCTGACCAATCGCAGCCCTAGATGAGCTTCTGTAGGTGTTCTGATGGATAAAATTATTCATGTAATTACAATAATTTAGGCCAAAACAATGCAGGCTAATCTGTAATCATGCCACATTTTTGATTGACCAACTGTAAGGCAAATCGCAATCCTATCAATATAGCAATGTAATCGCAATACTAATACTTTGTCCATATCATGCAGCCCTAGCCAGCTTTAGCTAAACTCTCTGGACTCCAGGTATGGAGTCAGGCACCCCTGGGGGGCGTTCACAAAGCAGGATTTCTCTATAAAAGCTGGCTAACTTAAGCCCAAAGTGAGGACTGTCCCATAATAACACTGCTCCTAAGTTATCTGGCCAAGAAAAATCCTACTTTGCGATCACGCCTCTGACCATCTAGCATCTTCTAATCTTCAGACAGAGTCAAACCCCCGACCCCCCTCACCCCTCCACCTCCAGGCAGAAGCAGCGGAGTCCAGAGTCGCAGGCAGGGTGGCAGTAGGCAGGTTTTTGGGGCAGCAGAAGGAAAAGAGAGGGGGCAGGGGAGGTGTTTCCTTTTTCATTTTTTTTCCCATTTCTTCCTCCTCTCCAATCACTGGAACAAAGCACCGCCGTCTCCGCCCACGCCCTGCAGTGACTCGCCGGTAGAGCCGCCCGTCTCCGAGGCCCCGCCCTCCAGGTCGGCCGGCTCGAAGCCCGGCTCCGCCCCCAGGGCGTCAGCCTCCATCTTGATGCTGTCTGGCAGGAAGTTGGCGTAGGCGTCGCTCTCGGCCATCAGCAGCTTCAGCTTAGGGATCCAGCTTTTCCGCACCACGCGCCGGGCGTTGGTGCACATGTCCGCCGCAATCGCGTTCATTTCGCTCTCTTTGAAGCTGGTCGCAAAGTTCTGGCAGTAAACTGAGGACAGAAAAGAGCGAAGTTCTCATTAAGCTCGAACACATCAAAACAAGCGCAGTTACAATACTTTGTTTAGATGGAAACTTGAAAAATTACCCCTCTTTTCCTTGTTAGGTTTCAGGCCAAGGGAAATCCCCCTGAATTCTGCATAATTAAACGGTTCAGATGTAAACACACTCATTCAGAGGGGTCTGACGTGAAATGCGCTGTTCTAGGGAAACAGTGATGGTGGTAGGAATCAGACGTCTGAAGAGTTTAATGCCTTTAAAAACTTCCTCACAGAGTTATTATACAAAACGGTTTTGAATACACCACCTCATGTCGAAGTTTTGGCCTAGAACGTATTTAAAATCCATTCACTTTTGTATTGCACTGTAAGGGAAAATACTCCATAAAGAAGACATATTCTCTCAGATGTACCACTATTTTCCCATTAACAGCATTGCATTTAAAACCTATACAAGTGATTCACTGGAGGTTCTGGATAGTAAATAATATGTCTATATTTGTGTTGTAGACATTGAGACCCCTGGTTCCCATCACCACCACTGTAAAAAAGTCTGAGTCGGTAATTTTCTCTATAACGAACCATCTCACTTCAAACCACTCTGAAGGTTTACATCTCAATAAAGAATTCTGTTATTAAGCCTTTAAGACGTCTTCAAGTTCACCGTACACCAGTGGGCTGGGAGAAATATTATAAACAATAACATGTTTCACCTCCCCCACTACACCCATCTATCATTGAGAGAAAATGCTCTGCTAGCTCAGAGACCCTCCCTGACAGCCAGAAATACATCACAGTGCGTAAGAAAAATGTGTTATGAATTCCTATTTGCATTGATTTTATGATATAATATTCTAATTAAGAGAGCAAGGTTACTAAAGCAACAGCTCAGCCAAAAATCTAATTGACTTTATTCATTATGTAGTCCAGGCAAGTCAAACTGGGGACCTTCTGGGCCAAAGTGCTGCAGAAATTAGCGTTTACCCACATCTACTGTTCTGAATTCAGTTCACAAAGGCCTTGCTAATTAGCTGATGAGCTGAATCAGGTGTGTTTAATGAGGCAGAGTGATGAAGACTGCAGTGTTTTGGCCCACGAAGACTGGAGCCTGACACATATGATGTAGTCAGTCAACCAGGATGGACAAAAGTACAGACAAAAAATAAAAATGATTGCCACTATTACTGTTAGTGGCAATCAGCTTTGGACGTACGTTTGTCCATTTTTATAGATATAAATACGCCATACAGTGTCAGAAACCGCATAGGCTAGTCTATTGGAGATTACTTAACGACCTGATACAGTTTGAGGCCAAGTGTGTGATGACTTAGGCATCCAGTTCACACAGTGCTAACTGGATACAAGCTTCCATAATTCGTTAGCTACATTAGACTAAAGACTTAAGAAGCAAACTTGAGGCATTTCAGATACTGGCTGATCAACTACATCTTGATAACAGGCAAAACTGTTCATTTCAATTAATAACCGCTAAATGAAGATGCAGGCCTTCCTTAACGAACTAAAAACATGGGTTGATGAATCATGCGCTCCGAAAGTGAAAGGTGATGTTTATCGTTTAGACGTAACCACAAAGATAAGCCATTTCACCCATAGTGCACTAGTCTTTCTAAGAGAAACACCACAAGCACAGAGCTTCATGGCTCCATAAGCTACTTCGGTCTTTTCATACGATCAGATTGTGCAAAAAAGAGAGATTCATCAGGATGTAGCTGATGTTCGACCACATTTATTTATAGCTTTATCTCTGAATTCTCCTTTAAAGTCTTTGGCTGTTAAAAAAACTGACACTGTAGTGCAGCTAAATGGTAGTCATAAGTGGACTTGTGCAACACCAGGGGTCTGGAGGAAGACCGCACCTGAAACCCCCCCCTGCTAGTGAACATATACTTGCCACTACAGCTATCCATTACTTTTAGCCCAGAACACCACCTCATGTTCCAGTGTTCCTCCGTTCTTTACCTTCACTCCTCAGGACTCCATCGATCAAATGAAGGTGTGGTCAGCACTCACAGATCTTATATTGGGAAATGTATCGTATGGATGTTTTAACTTGGCATAATTAGCCTGAAATGTTGCCATGATTCAAGAAAACAGGCACTATCATTTCCATAAGTGCCTGCATGGTCAATACATTCTCGAGTGGTATAATCCAATTTATTTTTGCATGCATAAGCAAAGTCTATTCTTACAGCCCAGGCAGGTCTACACTTACTGGCCAGCTGTCATAAATAAAACCATGGGCTAATTGATAATAAAATACAAATGAAGCAGAACTACATCACTGATATATAAATTAGTGGGCTACACACATTCCCATGGTCACACTACAACCACTGTCAAGGCTACACTACACCCACTTCTTATGCTACACCCATTTTCACAGTTATGCTATGTGCAAACGAAGTAAAACCAGGACTGGAGTCTCAGATAACAGATCAGAGCTCAGAACGCTCATGCAAACAAAAAGAACAGCAAAAACACAAACTACGCAAGGCCATTATCGATAATTATTGATATATCCCCAGGTGGTCCCAGCTCTACTTTACAGCCAGTGTTTTCACCCTGGTGGCTGGTGTATGATGGATAACTCACATTTGACTGCGTGCAGGACGCGGCTGTCCAGCGGCTTGCGGCTGGGGTCATTAGTGGAGGAGCGGATGCCGGTCCCACAGCTGTTGGCCAGAGTGCTCCTGCATGAAGAGAAAGAGAGCAGGGTAGGTGAGTAGCTGGACACTTAGTTTGGCGAGTAGTTAAACATTCCAGGCTTTTGTTCACTGAATATGAAATAAAATTAAAGGAGAACAAATACAACACAAATAGGCCCAATCCCATTTCACCCTTCGCCCCTACTACTTAGCCCTTGGTCCTCCGTTTTGCGTGTTCACTCCTAGGGGTAGGGTGTCCCGGTTTTTGTTGAGATAGAGGGGAAGGGCGAAGTGTTAGGGCTACACGACCCTCCAAACTGAGGTTTTTCAGAGGCACATTACAAACAGAGTGTGGCAAGATGGCTGCGCAACCAACGAATGTGAATTTCTCCGTTAAAAATGATGACAATCACTGTATTATCTTAGTTCAATGTCGTTTCAATGTATTGTGGTCGTTTTCTTCATAACAAGCATAAAAGGGGGGGAAATCGCTAGTAGTCTGCTGATCTCTCAGTAACTAGCTAGCTAAATTTCCCGTTCCACCTTAAATAGTCCAGCAGTTCTGACGCCTGAAGTGTCAGAATGTAACTGCAGCTCCATTAAGGTGGAAAATTCGAACAAGAAGCTGGTGAATATCTGACTTCAGCTTCATATCACTGAAGAATTAGGGGTGGGTGATAATAAATAATTGCCCCCCCCTTTGAAGGCATATGATGCCCTAAATGTAACTAAAGCCCAGCAGTGAGGAGCTGAACTTTACCCTCCTCTGCTGTCACTGCAGACTGGCAGGGTCACCTACAGAGCAGCGCTGGTAGCTGTTAATGAAGTGAAGTTCTTTTTTATTTGAGGGTCTCATTTCAGAGGGAAGATTTCAACCACTACCCCATATAACTCAGTTCCAAGGGGCAAGACGACACTCAAAAACAAGGTGCAGGGGTAAAAAATAAGAAATGGCATTGGGCCCAAGTCTCAGAAAAAAACAGAACTGCATTTCCTTGCCATTTCACATGTACACCTGCTACTGTTTTGGTTTATTTCCCTGTTAGGACTTGCTAATCAATGCTGTATCATATGGAGCAAAACTTTTGCCCCCACTTGAACAAACAAGCCCACTCAGCTAGCCTTTATACTTTCACCACCACAGCTGCAGATTTGTATACGGACCTCACTGATATACAGGACAGCATAAAACAGCAATGTAACATCAAATATCACAAACGTGTAAGTAACTGATTCAGCACTCTTTTTTTATTGATGACAGTCTCTCTGTGGAATAACTGGTCCATATTCTGTCCTCAGTAGAGTAAACAGACAAGCTGGGCAGATACTTAACAGGCCAGTAATATTTTTTAAATCTACAAATAGCACGATACAGATATCGAAACCTAAATACCGGGTTAATATTTCGTCTTTAACACCTACTAAGCTTTAAACTTGCAACGTTTAATCGAAGCCATTGACTTAAGACGATCATATAAAAGGTAGGCAATGAGGCTCAAACTACTCAAACGCTCTACTACCCTGCAGGAAGAACTACACAGCTAACATCACATCACACAGTGTGAGAGAATGCTATTTTAGGACAGATCTCTATTTAAAGCTTTAAGGAGTCAACATCCAAAATGCAACATTCAAAGAAGAGGATAAAAGACTGTGTTTAAGTCAGAGAGCTGCTATAAAATGCGAATATTCTCCGATCAGCCACGTCATTAAGTCCACCTCCTTGTTTCTACACTCATTGTCCATTTTATCAGCTCCACTTACTATATAGGTGCACTTTGTAGTTCTACAGTTACAGACTGTAGTCCATCTGTTTCTCTACATACTTTGTTAGCCCCCTTTTACCCTGTTCTTCAGTGGTCAGGACCCCCATGGACCCTCACAGGGCAGGTACTATTTGGGTGGTGGATCATTCTCAGCACTGCAGTAACACTGACGTGGTGGTGGTGTGTTAGTGTGTGTTGCGCTGGTCTGAGTGGATCAGACACAGCAGTGCTGCTGGAGTTTTTAAACACCTCAGTGTCGCTGCTGGACTGAGAACCAAAAATATCCAGCCAACAGCGTCCTGTGGGCAGCGTCCTGTGACCACTGATGAAGGACTAGAGGATGACCAACACAAACTGTGCAGCAGCAGATGACCTATCGTCTCTGACTTTACATCTACAAGGTGGACTGACAAGGTAGGAGTATCTAATAGAGTGGACAGTGAGTGGACACAGTGTTTAAAAACTGTGCAGGGCAGCCGGTCCTCCAGGATCAGGGCTCGGAATCACTGCTCGAAACTGTGCACCGCTGCATTGTTGAGCTCTCTGCTCCTGCACAGTGGCCACACCCCCCACCCCACCCCTCTGATGAGGCAGCGGCCCCTAGCATACAAAATCAACACCCGGAAAATGAGTTGTTAAAGTGTTTTTTTTAAAGTCTTCACAGTTACTGTTGAAAGAACATCAGGAACTATATTAAAATCTTACATATATGCAATAATCACACAGACAAAAATATTCATATTATTCAGTTATCAACCAGAGCTCTATATGGCGTGGCAGAAAGTGAAACTATTTGTTTCTATTTTAAAGTTTTTTGGCATTTACATATCTGTTCTCCCATTACTGATATACACCTTTTATTTCACTTTTTAAAAAATTACAACAAATGAGTTTGTGGTTTAGCCATTGAGTCTCTTTACTTTAATCTTTTCTTTCTGAGCTGTAAGGCTGCAGACCAAAATGAGCAAAAAGAAAAACCTCAGTGGCTGTCAGCGCTGCACTAATGAGAAAAAAAACTGCAAAATACAATATTTTGCTACATTTATGGTTTAATAATTATCTTGAAAAACATTCTTAACAGTGTGCAAATTGACAAGAAAAGTTTTCAGCCAAGCTGAGTCTCAGTATTCGTTATGTTCGTGAGAATAACCCGGACGCTAGTGCCAATGTGCATTTCTACCAATTGCCAAGCTTTTAAACTCCATAACAGTGGCCTATTGTTAAATTGTTGCCACATAACTGTACTATGAGAAAGCACAGCCCACCCCAGAGGTTACAAATTACTCGTCTTCTAATATTTCTGCAGCCATTAGACCCGCAACAGAACAGTGAGTTATACTGACTCAACACACACACACACACACACACACACACACACACACACACACTCACCTATCAAAGAAAGCAGCCAGCAGCCTCCTCAGCAGGACTTTGTGTCTGGTTCCTGCACTAACGTGACAGTTCATCAGCTGGGCTCGCGAGATGTACACACCTGTGCCTACACACACACACGGAATAAACACACACACACACACAAAAATCAAAAACATTTAATTAAGTGGGCCAGTGTGTATCATACATAAATAGGTAGATAGACAGACAGACAGATAGATAGACAGATAGACAGACAGACAGATGTCCAAAGAAAAACATCTCCATTTTTGTTGATTTTTACTTTTCTGCATCGTTTTAACACAGGAACTGTCCTTCATACTATGCGAAATCTTTAAGATGAATGGGCCAACAGCAAAGCTCTAAATTCACTTGGAATAAATGACCTTCATACTGACTTACATTAAAAGTAAAGAGTGTTTTTGTGCTCTCCTGTAAAGTTACCATTTTGCCGATGACACACACACACGCGCACACAGCTGTTGTCGGAAGAAAACCTATATCCAAAATGCTAACTTTACAGGAGAAAGAAAAGATGTACTTTACCCTTAATGTAAGTCAATGGAACCAGACATTTTGCCAAGTCAATTTGATCCATTTCTTTTGGACCATTCTTCATGAGTTATTACTGTTAATTACAAAGTAACTACTATGAATCATACAGTATCTAATACTCATCATTCAGTATCTGCTGTAAATAATAAGTTCTATGACTTGATTCAGTAACTACTGTGAAACAAGTGGCAGTTCTGCAGTTATGACAGTGAGGAGCTGAAGCGTGGACTCATACAGACTCAGTTTAAAGAGTTGAAAGCATTTCATTAAAATGTTTACACTTCACATTAAAGATAAGGACATCACAGTTTCCATAATATTCAGAAAATATGTAGAAAATATCTGTATTCCAACACGGGACAACGACTGCTGGGGTTAAAGGTCACTGTGAGTGGTTAGAGGGCTCATTTTCATATCACAGCTTTCTGTAATATTAAAGGCCCGTATCGGGTTAACAATTAACAAATATGTATCACGCGCCCAAAGACAAAAAGCCCTTAGAAAGAAGAGAAATAAACGAAACTAAAAGATGGCTGAAGCTCTGTCCCAGAAGAGAATCAACAGGAAGGACTCTGAGCATCTGCTGATATCTGTGCATCGCAAATGTCAGGATGTCTTTTCAAAGAACATGCAACCAAGCGTTTAACTCCACTTCCTCACTGTAAATAAGGTCTGCTCAAACGTTTTTGTGTCCTAAAATGGGCGTCTGAATAGACTGTCCGCATGGGCAAAAAACACTAAATCACAGCTGACCGGTTGCTGTTAGGATGCCCCAAAATAAAACATGATACTTCAACAGTTTCATGACAATCAGAGAACTGATTTTCTCTGAAGTTGGAACAGAAAAATGTACCTGCAAAACAGCAGCGCTACACTTTTTTTTTTTAAAAGGCTGTGGGCTGTGAGTGCAGCGGGTAACACTTTACATAACCTCTAACATAACACTGACATAAGCATACCATAAACATGTCATAGCAGATTGTGTCAGATTATGCTCATTAATATTAGGCTACGTTTACACAGCAGGTAAAAGTGGCCCAAATCTGATTTTCTCAACAAATCCGATTTTTTTGTTTGGCTGTTTACAGTATCTTTTAAATGTGATCTGTATGTGACATCAGTCTGAACAGATCAGCTCCTAAACCGACCCACATGTGCAGAAGAACAATGCTTTACGTGGCTCGTCCAGTGGTAAACAATCATGACTATGAACGAATGGCAGTTACTCCCGCAGCTTTCAGTTTTGTCTTCGCCAGCATCACCAGAGCGATCATGAAGTTCCAATGGTTGACAGCTGGGCACATCACCCAGAACGTGTTTGAGTTTGCCGTAAAAAGGGCTCGTTATTCGGCCAAGGCCACTTCTTTGGTTCGAGTCCTCGGATTCTTTAAACTGTTCTCTGACGCTGCAGCCTTGGGCTCCTCCGGCCGCATTCGGCCGTTTCGTTTGAACACAGAGTGGTTTGATGAGTCTCTTCTAATGTTTTGGTACAGAAACATCAGCCTGAATGTTTATGAGTCTCAGCAGCACAAAATGATGACGAATGTCTAGTTGGACTGATGTAAAAGTCGCATAAATTCCGATCTGCCTGTTCAGACTGAGTCGCATTGCTGCAGATCGGATACGAAGCGGATTTCAGTACCACATATGAAAGCGTCTCAAATCGGAATTGAAAATGTCAGATTCAGTGTGTTTTTGCTGTTCACACTGCCACACAGACACACATCTGTATCACATATGAAGAAAAGATCGGATTTGGGCCACTTTTACCTGCTGTGTAAACGTAGCCTTAGAGTGAAGTTACCGTTACTGGAAACGGTCATATCAGATACTGTAACATCAGATATCAGGACTTCAAATTAAGCATATGATAAACATCAAACATAGTATCCGTTATGACTATTACCAGCAATTATGACAATATGGTAATATGACTCATATTACTGGACATAATCTTGACAAGTCATGACAGCCATGACGTTTATGGTTATGTCAATGTTATGTAGCAGAGTAAAGAGTTACCATAAAACCATTTGATTTCTTTTGTGAAGCCAAAAAATTGATCTAAACATGTGAGTGACTGATATATGCCAGTCTTTTTTTTTTTTGAGGGTGAAATGTAGAATTTAGATATTTTTGTTTACCAGCAGTGAGACATTTCGCAACTTCTAGTAACATGAACTCAAGTCGACCAATCACGGTTGTCTCTGGCGATCGATCGTTCGTGTTCCAGCAACTAGAACTTTCTGACAAACGTCAAAAAGGATAAGTTTGTCTTCTGCGTCTTCTCCAAACTCAGTTACAGCTCAAACTGAGTTACAGACATAGGAGTTCCTGGATGAGGTGGAAGTCTCTGTTCTCCTTTCACTTTTCCGAAATGGAAAAGCCTCTTTGTGTCACTGTTTGTCACAGAGGACTCTTTTTGTCACTTAAACACGTTTTGTCTATTTGTTAGTTATTTTTGGTAACACTTCACTTGATCCTGTTACAAAACATTAACATAACCATGCTATAAACATGTCGCTGAAGGTGCTCTATGCAGTCATGACAGATTACATTCATTAATATTTACAGTGCTACGTTGCCATTACTGGTAAATGCCATGAGAGATGGTAAAATGTTCGATGTAATGACACTAATTTTAAGTCATGACGACAAACAATATAGTATGTCAATACAATAAAAAATTGGCTGCAGCCAGAAACTATTTCTACTGCTGTTGTCTTCCCTCTTCCTTTCTACTGCTTCTCTCTTACCCCCCCAAAAAAATCATAAAACATCATAAAATCTGATTTCAACCACTGATGAACTGAGTCTATCACAACACTGGATTAAAAGCCCACCCTCTACTTTACACCAAGCACAAAATTTAAAGTATAGTTGAATTGCTTTTTTTGCATTTGTCAAATGCACAATTCTGATAATGACTGCTTGCAAAATCCTGACAAGTCCTGCCTCCCTTAGTTACTGTAACTATGTCCGTCTAACTCAGTTATGGCCTTCCGGCACCCACAGCACTCATTTACATCAAACAATGGACGCTCAAAGCATTTCACAAAGTCATCCAAAACAGAGCTGTCTGATTTACAAATGCTCTTTATAAGTGGTCTAAATCGGCCTCAGGATCCACGATGTAGAAGCTTCCATATTCACGATACACACAAAAAAGCATATCAAACTTCGTGATAATGAAATCACATGCATTTCTATGCGTTCGACTCTCTCTGCTTTTTCAGTCTCTTTTTTGAAATGTCTTGTTCCTGTTAAGAAATCCATTTTCCAGCTATAACTTTGCTTGCTTTCACACAGAACTGCGATACAGTCTGCTTTATGTTATCGTACCTGAGCCACGTAAATTCCTGAAGCCAAGAAGTTTTGAAATCTTTCTGCGGTTGTACTTTTGCATGAAGTGCTTGAAGCGGATGGTTGTTCAAGTACATCTTCGTGTGCGTCTGTCACTAGTTGACTGGTCAGACTGGGGTTGAGCAGATGACCCCTTAAGGTCTGATAGAGACGGAGATTGTGTGAAAAACAATCTGATATTTTTGCTTCGCCATGTTCCACACGCCGACGTTCACTGCAGCTCGGCTCATCTGCTTTGTCACGTTTTGCTGCTGTGGGTCAAATCCTGCGAGCATAACCCATGAAAAATAACTGGCGAGTTAATTTTATTACTCGCAAATTATTAACTGTGGTCGCAACTGACCATTTTAGTCGCAGTCTGGATCCCTGTGAACGCTGTACTTCACCAGTGGACAGTGTAGAGCCTGCGTCTTATGTTTTGGTCAGAGGTTCTAATCTGTTTATTCCAATGAAGGAAACAAAGACTACTGCAGCCGTCTAAAGGCTGCCTCACACCGCACAGGAAGTGTAGCAGATAGCTCTATATGTAACTCTAGCAGTTGTTCCATAACTACTTAAAATACTCAAACTGATTTTTCATACAAGTTTTTACACTGAAATGACCACAGCTTGCAAAATCGAACTTAAAATGCTCATCCTTTGCGCTGTTACACCCCTGGTAATAGATATCTACCGTAAGTGGATGGATTAGGGGAAGGCGAGGCCACGTCTTACAGTGTAGGACACAAAAAAAAACAGAAAAAGGGGGAGGGGAAAAAAATTCATTAGCTTACAGGCATTCAATGAAACCTGTTCTTTACCACAAAACCAAGACACTACCTGTCCATACAATGTTAACTCATCCAAAAGAAAGAGGGAGAGAGAGAGGGAGAGAGAGAGAGAGAGCTCAGTGTTCATGGGCTACTGAATATGACTCACGGGACATTATGATTGTAACCTAATCTCTTCATTCTCATCCACGGATAAAAACATGTTTCATCAGCTCAGGCGGGACTTGCCCCTATATTGTGCCATGGCTGACTGGCTGAGTTTGCCTATAGTTTCATTTGTAATCACATGAGCACACAGAGGAGAAGAGGGAACATGTTTCCGCCTCTCTCTCTGGCTCACACACGCATGCAGACACGCACAAACACAAAGCGATCGAGCGCTGTTGACGGACGGACGGCGCTGGCCGAGTTTGTTAACGAGATAATGGTGTGTGCAGTATTGGCAACGTGGAACAATTAAATCAGACGGCAGTGACTCCACGGCTGTAATGACTCGACAAAGCATCAACACATTTCTACTGTCACTGCGTCGCTCGCTCTTAGGAAAAAAGCATACTCTAAACGTTCGTATGCTCTGCGCGGTCATTCTGACAGATTGTAATGCACTACAGGAAGTGTAGGGGGCGATGAATACACTATTTTTTCAATAAGACAACATAATTGCACTAAATTAGAGCAGCTGATTAATCAATGTATTAATAATAGTCGACAGGTTAGCTGACAGGTTAAGTGATGCGGTCTGACCTGTGACGAGCTCCAGTTTCTCGGCCGGGTCGCCCTCCTCGTACAGTTTGGGGTGACAGCGGTTGCCGATCTGTGCGATTAGCTCGGCCGGCAAAGACGCCAGGTCCTGCCTCCCGCGCATCCGGCTCCGAGTCTCCGAATGATCTGGGAGAGCCTCCACTCGCTCACCTGCTGAGAGACAGAGAGAGACAGAGAGAGAGAGAGAGAGACAGAGAGAGAGAGAGAGATATTGATATAGAGATAAGAGAGAGCAAGAGAAAGAGAGAACGAGAACCAAGAGAGAGACAGAAAAAGAACCAAGAGAAAACAGAGAGAGAAAAATATATCGATATAGAGATGAAAGAGAGCGAGAGAAAGAACGAGAACCAAGAGAAAACAGAGAGAGAGGGAGAGAAAAAGAAAAAGAAAAAGAGAGAGAGAGATCGATCGATCGATCAATCGATCGATATAGAGATGAAAGAGAGCAAGAGAAAGAGAGAACGAGAACCAAGAAAAAACACAGTGAGAGAGAGAGAGAGAGAGGGAGAAAAAAGAAAACAGAGAGAAAGAAAGAGAGAGAAAGAGAGAGAGAGATTGAAATAGACAAGAGAGACAGAGCAAGAGAGAAAGACAGGAGACAAAAAAATAATAACAGAATGAAGAAAAACAGAAAAAATGAAAGAAAAGGGAAAAACAGAGAGAAAGAACCGTCAAAAAAAAAAAAGGGTGCAAAATATGGAAAAAAAAAAGAAGAGGGAGAGCAAGTGAGCAGAAAGAAAGACAAAAAGATGTTTGTTTGGGATGTTCTCTGTAGACCAAACGTTCTCAGAGGGACATTTTCTGTAAAAATCACTTTTACGCTCTGAGCACTTCTGAACCTGAACAGTCTTCTGAGTTTGGCGTGTTTGGTGAGTCAAAATTACAGCATAGCAATTTTCTGTCTTCGTAAACATTTAAACGCTGCGGTGTTTGTGGCAGAGACAGAAAACATAAAAATATGATCTTTACAGGAACAGAGAACAAACAAAGTCAGGTTCGAGTTTTTCTCTCCTGAGAACATCTCAGACTTTTGTTCAGCGCACAAATAAAACTTAAGCATATAAATAAAATATCCTCCCATGGATCCTCTTTAAAGAAGCAGATGTCCCAGCGCTGCTGCCAACGCTCAGTTCTACTAATTACAGAGCTTTTAAACTACACAACATTGCTTCATTGTTTAATAACTGCCCTTTTTTGAGGCAAAACCCTCCAGGTTACAAACTACTTGTTTACTAATAATCAAGTTTATATTTTCATGACCTAAAATAATCGCTTGAAGCGGCGTCTTATAAAAGAGTGCCAACATCTAAGAGGCTCTGAATATACACAGTGTTCAAAGTCATGGAGAAGATGAGAGGATTCTCTGATTAAATATTCATGCTTTGGAAATGGTTCAAGCTTTTAACCAAAAAAAAAAAGGTTTGTGTGAAACATTTTTCAGAATTTCTTTTAGGATGGCGTTAAATGAGGAACTCAGTAAAAATGGGGCTTTAAAAGCTGATGTCTGACAATATTCAGACTCAAACTAGTCAGTATAGCCCAGGAAATGTGTTATGACTGGCTAGGTTTCCTCAGCACAGCTTAAAAGGAAATACTGCTAATGCTTAACATATTACATCAGGTTTGCCAAGCGCCAACGACAAAACAACCAAAGGAGAATCTAATTTAGTTTACCAACTACACCAAGCGTAGCTGATCAGCCAAGACATGTTTGGGGTCTGAAGTTGGTTCTTTCCGGTATCGGCCCGATGTCGCGCTCATTTACTCATACTCGGCCTAATAAAAACGCCCCGACACCAACATCCGATACCACGTAACGTACACTGAGTGTACACCGCCGCGATAATGAATAAACTAATAAAGCTGGCAGCGAAGGGGAGTCTGATCGCACAGGGAAGTGTTACTGACTCCATGGAGGTCAGACACAAAGTCACTGGTCACTTTAAACATTCCACCTTGACGTATTCCCACGAGGAATACACTGAGATTTTAGTCGTTTTTAAATACACACAAACGCAATCCCAATACAGGTGGAGACTGGTAGGCTAGCAAAACGGAGGCCAAAAAAAGTTGAGTGGCTGACAAGACCCTATTCATAGTACAATTACAAACGTATTGTAAACTCATTAACGTGCTGAACATACAGGACCTACATTTTAGAAACGCACTGCAAATAAAGAAAACACATGCAACTTCAGAAAAATGGCTGCAAAACCAGCCACAACACAACGGAAACGATTCTGAAAGACTCAAAGGGCTCAGAAGTAGATCAGACTGCAAACACTCACATCAGAGTTCATGGTTAACCTGGCTGGCTAGTTTTCTACCCGATGTGTCACAGCGGTACTGTGGTCATTATCTGGTATTACTAGTTAAACTTTTACAGTTACACTCTGCAGCTAATTCCCATTAGATACAACGATATTAGTAATCTGCTCAAATAAAAGTTAACTCACTTTTACCGCTGAAAGTTTGTGCTGCATAGAATTTAGAGGTCTGAACGGCTCCGTCGTCTCCGAGTGTCCTCCGGAAACACCTCGGCTGTGTTGTGACTGGCTTATCAGCGTATCTGAAGCTGCATGTGTTTCTGTATTTGCAGCGCGTTTATGAAATGTCGCGACGGTGTCGTCATTTTGATGAAAGTGCTTTCTGAGTGTCTACGAATCTGCAGCGTGTTTGTAAAATGCAGCATCCATGTCGTCAATTTGAGTGTTTTCTGCGTTTGCAGCTCGTTTTTATTTATTTGCAGTTCGTTGGATCTTCTCAGCCACTGTAGACAAGTCTGTATATGTGACTTTACATTGACTGAATACAACCCACTCTCCTGGACTGCAGCACTACTCGATCCAGGGGAACTAATTTAGCATAACAAGCTAATGCACGTCATATTAATGATAGCATTTGGTCTCGATTTAGGCTTTAGCATAGCAGCCCGCTAGCTGGGCATGTGCATCTACTATCCCCGCCTGCGCCTCCGTCGGTCAGCTGTATCACTCAGCAACCAAGCCAGAAAAAATCTCTGAAAGTCACTGATACTGACAGAGTGAACGACGGTGATATTTACTGAACTGACGCTCAGAGATGCAGCACGAGTGAACAAGATGCACGCATGAGACAAACGACTCGAGAAATCTGGATGTGAAACAACATTCAGCTCCGCTTTTGAGCCAGAGCAGCTGCTGTGTGCTGATGTGTTTGTGTACTGTTCAGTTCTGTTTTTAACTGTTTTGCACAATAAAGATGTTTTACATCTACTTAGATTGTTAAACATGGTTATTACTAATTATATAATAGTAAATATATACAGTAAATAAACAAGAATAAGTTTTCTTAAGCATCTAATAAATATAACCCACCAAGTAAAGCTAACCTGAGTCTGTTTTATTTGTGACGCAGAACACAGATACAAAAATAAAATAAAATGTAATTGTATAAATATCAGGACTTGTATGTGAGCGAGTTACATTAGATAGAGTTAGTATCTGTATCGGTCCTGGGTATCAGCTGATACTAAAGGATCAGGTATCGGTATCGGAAGGAAAAAAGTGGTATCGGTGCATCTCTAACGCACAGCATGTTATTCTGAAAGAAACAGCTTTAATTGAAATTGTTGACAAACAAAGCTGTTTGTAGAGGCTGTGTTTTGCATTTTCATGGAGGGGAAAAAAATAAAATAAATCGCAGTCTTTGTTGGTTCATGATGCTCTATTCAAATAAACAGTGCAAGTTTCTAAGATTGCACAGTGAATTCCTGACTTTTAGGAATTACAGCTCAACCAACCAAACAAAAGACTTCAACAGGACGTGAGCTCCTCAGACGCGTCAGCTTCGGATGCGAATTCTGCTGTCACTGTGCTACAGAGACTGTTACTGAAAGAGACAGAGGAGGATCAAAACTATGAAACGTACTTTAGGTACATCTGTACAGAAACGCTTTTCTGAGGTGGAACACAACCCGCTCTCCTGGACTGCAGCGCTACTCGACCCAGGGTAGCTAATTTAGTATAGCTAACTAATGCACGTCATTTAAAATCAGCTAGATTTAAATGTCAGGGTACACTGCACTCACCTTACTCACACTAACAACTACTTAGAACTAAGCAGGTTACTCAGTATGGTATTACCGAGTACTAAAAATTATGTATTCGTACTCTGAGAAAAAACTCATCTGAGAAAAACAGTATTGATGCTTCACTAAATGAAAGTCAGTTAAACTGTACAACTAAATACCACGCTCACCTCAAACCATGTCGAGTTGTTAAGCAATCTCAAATAGGCTTGCTTATGTGGTTTGTGACACTATGACACACTGTTATCTATAAACCTCTGAAGTTGTGTGTCATACTCATACTAGAAACTCTGGGTCTAAGCTGTTTTTTAATGACAGAAATGAATGCCGTCTTTTTTAGAAATCACCGCTGTCGCATCCTGTGGTAAATAAAAGTTTCATAATGTGTACATATTTTCATCCCCATGTCTCACTGAAAATGTGAATAATGCTACATACATAGCTAATACAGCGCACTGAAATGATATCGCATGAAAGTACGTCAGCTATTAAGCCAACACCATTATATACCAGCACCAGCTACTCAAACTGTAGGCTAAAACTTCCAAAGCCTCTAGTCCAGGGGTCTTTAATTAAAATTCAGTAAGGTCCAGTTAGAGAAAATTTCCCCAAGCAAAGGTCTGGAACATCATAATGTCACTTGCATTATGATTCAGTGCCATACACTGTTCACTGAAGTAGCCTAGTAGGTATATCAACATCTTATACAGTCAACAACTGAATGTTAAATCAAATAAAGTACAATTCAGTCATATTTCAGCAACATATATAGTCAGTTTTCTCTTTTTAGATCACGCCATGTGAAATAACTTCCCTCTGACTCACTTTCTTCTCTGACTGCTGTTTCTCGCCTCGTCCCTCCCCTGTGTGTGTCACTCACTCAAGTCTCAGTGCTCATCGTAAAGCACAGATCTGATTGGCTGAGTAGCGTCATCTGTGATATTTACAACGCATGCGATTGGTCTGTGAGTTTCCCGGGCCGCTAAATCGGCACCGTAAAGGCTATAAAAGCTACATTAATTAAAACAGGACCACCCCGTCAAAATTAAATAATTCTCCATAGTTTATCAGTTATAGGTCCAGGTCCGCATAGGACAGCATCTGGGTCAGGACTCAGACCGCAGTCCGCCTATTAGTGACCTCTGCTCTAGACTACCACATTTAACTGAGCTCACTGGTTTGTGTGGGGTATTTTGCTGAGGCCAGTCTTATGATGTCAGCTCAGTGGGCAGCAGTGTTAGCCTGTATGTAGCAATAGTTGTATTTCGGTTCCTTAACAACCTCATAATCCAGAAGATCCAGTGAGGTTCGTAGGAAAACTATCCGAAGGGTAAAACGTATCGGCTTTGGAACACTTTAGCAGGAGACGACAGCAGCGATTTTCCCAAAACGTTACTTCTGTCAGAGAGAAACCAGCTTAGACGCTGATTACACAACCACAGCATGACTTCAGACCACACAAGCGAGTCTATTTGAGATTATTTGTTAGTTACATTAGGCTTGTAGCCCCACCGCAAAAGAATAAAAGTCGTTTGGCTGATTCCCTAAACTTTGGTGGAAGCCAGGGGTCGCAACCCAAACGTTATGAAGAGCCATTTTGTCCTTTCAATAAAAATCAAACCACCTTGGGAGCCACATTTTATGTCCAGTTTACCATCTTGGCTGTAAATATGTCTCAGTATGTGCTAATGTACTAGTATTGGCTAAACATTTAATATAAACAAAAACGCAGACTTACTTTGCTCGGCTTAGACTTACTTTGCTTCTCTCACGTCTCCGGCAGGAAACTTTTCCGCTAAAGTCGAACAGTTTCTTGTAAAATGTCTCTCAACGTCTGAATTTTTACGAGGCTGAAGTCGCTTCTCGCCAGCTTCCTGTTCAGATTTTCCCGTTCCACCTTAAACAGTGCCTGAGGCACCAGACTGTATCTGCTGCACTATTTAATGGTGGAACGGGAAAATCTGAACAAGAAGCTGGCGTTTGTCTCCAAATTATCGGTGTTCGTCTTGAATCTCTCTCTTTGCCGTTTTCGTTAGCTACTAGCTAGGCGAGATTGTTGTTTGCGTTGCTATGGTGACCAACAGTATGTGCGCCAATCTTCAGGGTTAAAGGCTGGGAAATTAGCAGTTCTACATTAACTGCAGTGCTTAAGACCATTTATTGTTAAACTGTTTTGAACGATGATCAGAAATTTATTTTACTGTAAAGGAGGATTATTTTATTTTTACCTACAAATCTAATTCTGCTGTGGAGCCACAACAGGACAGTAAATGAGTCGCATGTTGCCGACGCCTGGTGTAAGCAGTAATGCTAATGCAGTTGTCTACAGTGTCTACATACGAACGTGCTACAAGCAAGCATCGCATGACATCCCATGAAAGCAAGTCTACTATTAAGCCAACACTATTATGCAGCTGTCTCACCTGCAGCGCCCATGTTAAGCATGCTGTACATGGTGTACATGTTGCAGATCTGCCTGTACTGCTCTTCGGTGCCGTCTTCAACAGCTTCCTCCTCTTCTTCATCGTCGTGGTAGGAAATAGGCGAGTCGCTGGCGTAGGCGCTCATGGTACCTGGGCTGGTGCCCTCTGGGGTGGCGCCGCTGCTGGTGCCGTTACCGTTGCCGTTGGTGCCTCCTGGTGCTACCGCCAAGCCCATGGGTAGTCCCTGCGGCTGGATGGCGCTTCCTCGCGCCGCTTCCTGGGAAAAGCGGGCGGCTTTCCGGATCCCGCCTCCACCGGAGGCTCCGGATCCGCCGCCCTCTCGGTTGCCGCCCTCCCACAGCCTTTTGGCCACGGGGGTGCAAACTACAGAGTAGGGTGAAGCCTCAGGCTGCTCCGTTTTCACCCTAGACACCAAGGGCAGCGGGGTCAAGCAGGACGCGGGCCGGCTGGCTGCAGTGGCAACCACCCCTCCTCCTCCTCCTCCTCCTCCACCTCCTCCACCGCCGCCGCCTCCGCCATTAGCCGAAGCCCCGGCGGCTGTCTGAGTGACTGGACTCTGAGGTTCGGATGGGGGAGTTTCTTCTGCGTGAAGGCCCTGCGAATCGCAGCTAGGGGAACTGACCTTCAGGAAGAATTCTGTACCTTTCTCCATGATCTGCTGGATTTGCAGGAACCCGGCCGTGTACATGAGCAAAAACTGGTCGCCCACGTTCATGCTGAGCCGTCCAGTGTAGCAGAAGGCCAGGATCTGCTGGAAGCTTTGCGGCTGCACGGCCGGCGGCAGCTCCACCACCGTGGGCGTCTTGCTGCCGGCGCTGCTGTTGAAGAGGTCGCGGAAGTAGGAGCTGCTGGCGGCCAGCACGGCACGGTGGGCTTTAAAGGCATGGCCCTTCACCACCACGGACACGTCGCAGTACAGGCCCTGCAGCCGCTGCTCGTTCAGACACTCCAGGATGTTGTTGCCGAAGTTTGGGATCGCCATCTGAAGGGTCTGAGCCATGGCGCTATGGCCAGCACCACTGCAGAAATCTGAGGAAAACACCAGGAACGAAGCAGAAGAGAGAGAGAAAAAGAAAAAAACACGGTCAGTGACAGTAATAGCCCGTTATGACCAGACGTGACCATTTGCAGTATTTATCAGTACTAGAATCAGTGAAAAGCATTAGAATTCAGCACTGTTGCTTATGATTACTCAGTAGTCGATTAATCTATAGATTATTTTAGTGAAGCATCAGATCATCTAGACCAGGGCTGCCCAAAGCCGGCCCGTGAGGATGTTTGATCTGTCCTGCTGGAAAGTTACCCTGAGCCCACCCCCTCATCCAGTGAGAGAACAAACATATTTTCTACACTACATGTAACTCATTAAATATTATGTCCCTTTCAAAATGAATCTGATCTTGAATTTACTGGATTTCTATTTTTTTTTAACATTTTTCAACACATTTTATTAACATATTAGAGTTATGAACTATTTTAAACTTTAATTTTAAAGCAGACTACCTTCTTTATTAGTATACTGTTTTGTCTTTTTTGCCCTCGGCCCACTACAATCAATGCACATTATACCCCCCGAGACAAAAAGTTTGGGCACCCCTAACCCTGACAAATAATTTTCACAACAACAAAAGTGAACAGAACAAAGTTCACCTTAATGGTAAAGAATTTCTTTTAGAATTTAAATTATTTTTGCTTCTGAAAGAAGTTTAAACAAGTGGAATCTTCAAAAACAACAGTCGTGCAGCTCACATGGCATGTCTTCCCACTAGAAACAAGAGTTTGCAGTTACCCCAAAGAGGATAAATAAAAGCCCATTATTCTGTTATTCAATACCCTAATAACACTAATAAGCTACAATAACAGTACGTTAACTCAACACGCTAAGCTTCAGCCATTTTACTGTTTTAATAAGGAATGAGTTGTGTGCCATTAAAGTAAACTTACAGCAAAAATTACAAAAGTTATTCTACAAGTTCACAACCACAAACAAGAGCATTTTCTTCAGTTTAAGCAGTTTTCACTCTGCGGTGTTACTAATTCATTACTTGTTGTGCTGAAACGAGTTATTGGAGAACTGTTGGACGTGTCAAAATAGGGACTATGGGCTGATACATAAAAATGTACAAATTGGGATTTTATCTACACAGATTAGTGTGAAATATAACATTTCGCTGCTGTTGGAACAAAACCTCCTATCTGAACTTATCATTTTTCAGTTTGAGACATAACTTGAAAATACCTGCTGTCCTCTACATTGTGGGTAAATTTCATGATGAACAGACCAAAAGAAACGTCCCAAAATGACTTGGAAATATGTCTGGTTCCATTGATGTACATTAAAAGTAAAGTAGGTTTTTTTCTTTCTCCTGTAAAATTAGCATTTTGGAGATATGAGGTTTTGATGTGACAGCAGCAATTTATTTAAACAGGACAACAAATGAAAAATACAGTTCAGCACAGTAATTCAGTGTCTCCTAAACATTCTGTTCTTCCGGAATTCATTAAATGTGGACAAACAGACTAAAAAAACGTCAGTCAAATCTAAAAACCTGTCCGATGATTTTTATCACTTATTTTCGGATATTGATAAGATTCCAATATCATGCATCCCTAGAGAAACACTGACTGGGAGTTCAGAGCTCAGTCTGTAATTTAGGGTTAGGACCAGCCCATCAGTCATATTCACAATATGCAATATTCAACAGTGCATGACAAACTGGATTAATACTCAAACAGTCAAACATCATTTCAGCTCAACTCAGAACAACTAACTTCTGGAAAGTGAGAATGTTTTTTTCATTACATTGGGCCTTTGAGCAACATGTCAACCTCAGCTCCACATCAGCACCTGTTACTGTTGTCCTTAAAGGGTCCATATCATGGAAAACTCCATATCGTGGAGTTATTCCTCACTTTTTTGAAATAAAGACTTTAGCACGGTTTATGTACAACATCAAAGTTTCAAAACACACTGTTCACCCCAAGTCCATATATGGAAACTATTTTGAATTAATCGATTCACAAAAGCCAACACATTTACGTACGTCCACCTATTCAGCCTACAGCTGTTTAGCCCTGTCCATTCACACTGAAGTTATAAGAGGCAATACTGCTTTTTGAACGCTCAGTAGCAAAATACAGGGCAGCCAATCAGAACAGAGCCCATTCAGATATATCAGTCTTAAAGGCACAGTAACAAAAACAGCCTGTTTAACTGTCAAAATAAATTAGGATACACACACACACACACACACACACACGGACGCACACACGGACGCACACACGGACGCACACACGGACGCACACACGGACGCACACACACACACACACAGACATAAAAACAAAAAACTTAACTTTTAAAGTTAACGTAACCAGACTTTTTATTTATACATATTTTACATTATTATGAAGCCCTGCTGGTGACATCCCATATAAATAAAAACAACGCGTGGGAACAAGATCCTAACGCGTGGCCACTACTTAGTAAGCAAACACATGAGGATCTTGTTCCCAGTCCTTACTAAGTCGTGGCTAATTTCATTCCCATGCCATGCTAAGTCATGGTCACGACTTAATTATCTTGCTCCCATGCCTTACTAACTTGTGGCCACGGCTTATCTTGTTCCCATGCCTTACTAAGTCGTTGCCACGACTTAATTATCTTGCTCCCATGCCTTACTAACTTGTGACCACACATTTTTTTTTTTTATTTATACAGGATGTCACCAGCGGGGCTCTGCTCTACATACACACACACACACACACACACACAATATACATCTATAATATGAAATGCACAAAAATATTAGTTTATTGGCCCTTTAAAAAAGCTCAACTGAAACCTCTCCACTGAAAGGTTCTTCAGGGAACCAAAAGTGGTTCTTCTATTGCATCACTCCAAAGAACTCCTGCAAGCCGACCATTTAGAAACCTTTATTATCAAAAGTGGAACAAAAGAACATCCATAAACAGCCACGAAGACAAAACCGCTTCTGTTCAACAGGCCCGTCCTTTAAGACAATGGCCAAGGCCACTGAAGTGCAGCTACAGCAGGAGAGCGCAGGCGGGCGAACCCAACTTCTCCGGAATTGAAACGGGACGGCAGGAGGAAGAGTTAATGTAAACGTGATGGAGATCCAGCGGAGAGGGAGCGAGAGAGATAAAATGGCGCTTTATCTGAGCTCTGTACAGAGATTTAGCCTCGCAGTGATTGAGGTCACAGTTGAACATGAATGTGTACAAACACTGCGCTTTGTCTGACACTGTAGACGCTGTCAGCCCTGTTTAATATGACACTATGAGGAAACTCTTCATTCGAGCCCACAGCTGTGCTCTTTTTACACACAACAAAACTGAAATACAATGAAAGGAACATAATGTACCTAATATTGCTTGAGGGTTCTAAAGGAATGAACCACTATTCACCTCCCTGTTCTGTCTTAAACAAAACGCTAATTCTGTTTTTGACGCATTACTACTTTGTTAAAGCTCCCATATCCCGTTTTTATTGTGTTTTCATTATTTTTTCTACTGAGGTCCATTTATAACATGTAATTTTATATAACCAACAGCCATAATCCATCATTTTTACATGACCACTTTCCAACCTCTCTTTATCCTTTAGATTTAAACAGGCTGTTTTCATAACCCGAGACAAACAAGCTCTATTCTGATTGGCTGCCTTGTGTTCAGACCTTACTCCTAAAGCACTCAGAGCTGAAACACTCCTTATAACTTCAGAGTCAACAAGCAGATATACGCAAGTTGGTTCTTGTAACATCAGAGAAACAGTGAATTCAAAGCAGGCTGTTTCCGCAGCTTAGTTTCCATGTACAGCCTGGACTGGATAGTAAATAGTACATTTTTGAAACTTCAACAATGTGTGTTTACATGCACTTAATAACCTGCAGGAAATCAGATTTTGTCAGTAATCCGATCAGCGCGTTTACATGCATTTGAGTAATCAGATAATGGGGAAACTCCGGGTCTACATGAATCAGACAGTAATCATATTTCAGCTTTGCAACCAGCCAATAAACTCACAGAAGGTGACGAAAACGTAATGCAAAACTCAAACTTCATGCTGTGGCTTTTTTAAAAACATCGCACCACTTTACCTGAAAATATGAACAAACATCACCTAGAAGATGAAGAATAATTAAACCCTTCATTTCGTCAAGCATGTATTTGGTTTCAGTGTCGCTCCAAAAGTGTTTCGCTGCATCTCGCGGCAACACTGCTCGCTTATTTCCGGTCCGATTTCGCACATGAGCAAATCCGAAAGAAATCAGAGTAAGAGTTCACATGCGCTGAGAAATCTGATTACTGAGCTAAAATCCAGCTTATCAGATTTCTTAATCGGATTTCTAGACCTTACTCCGATCTAAGAAATCAGACTGTGCTGTTTACATGACCATTTGAATAATCAGATAAATGCAGAAATCCGATTATGATCGGATTATTGTGTGCATGTAACACACTCAATGTTTACGTATTGCTTCAAACTTGTGTGTTTTAAAAAAAAAGTGAGGGAAATTCAGTTTTCCATGATTTGGGCCCTTTAAAATAGTGACTTGAGTAGAAGTTAAAGTAGCCAAAACGTGCCGAGTTCTTCTGTAGAACTGCAGCAGAACTGCTTTCAGCATTAGAACCTAAGTTTGTCTTTTCTTCTCTCTTCGGTCTCAAATAAAACGCTAAGACTCCAAAGTGAGTGATGTGAGCAACAGTGAAGCAGCCCAGGAGCTGGACCACCACAAGGAAATTAACCCCACCAAAAATGAGGGACTTAATACTAATGGCTACAATGGAACTGAGGAGCAAACAGATTTCTAATTCACTTCAGAAGTATCATCTGGAAATACTCACCATATAATTCTATCGAAATTGTACTTGAGTACATATAACTGAGTAAATGTAACTAGTTACAAGTATCAGTACCTGGAATCGGCCCGTTATTAAGTAGGATACTAATGGACGCTGCTGTCCCACAACGCAATACTACTCAAGGCTGGAACACCTTGAGAACATGGCGGAGGCATTACTATAACAGTTAAAAGGAACAGCTCACAAAAACCAAAACTAAACTAATAAGTCTGTGATAAAGTATTTATTTTGGTATAGTAGAAGCTGAACTGACATGCTGACACAGCAGCATCACCTCACTTTGTGTACTGACTTTGTTTTGTGTTAAAATAAAGGGAAATGTAGCAAAATAAAAACAGCCATTCAGAGTGGTTTGGGGCGAAATGCTCTGTTCTAGAGAAACGAGTCAGAATTGCTCACAGTGGTGGTGATAGGAACCAGACGTCCACCTCTAAAAGCTCCCTCACAGAAAGTTATCACATGAAATGGTTATGAATTCACTGATGTTTTGGTCTAAAACGCACTGTTTAAAACACGTTCGCGGTGGAGGGGCACATGGAAAATGTTGTGAGGCCAAATAGACCCCATAGAAAATTCATTTTTTTCAGATTTACCACTATTTCACCATCATTAGCATCACATATAAAAACTCAGAAGAAATGTGTGGGTTCACTGGTCATTTTGGATTGTTAATTAAAATTATTACAAAATTTTGTTGCACATTGTTAAAAATGCTTTTTTTTCCCTATGATGCCATAGAACAGCTTTAGTTCCCCGAAAAACATGATGTAAATGAGATGTGTGTGGAAACTAGGGGTGGGCGATGTGGCAAAAATATGTCACGATAGACATATTCTTGATACACATCATGATATTTAGTCTTTGAGATTTCATACGTTTGCACAGACAAGATAGAACCTGTAGAGGCAGATATAGAAATACTATAATAATACCACTGATACTAATATAATACTACTAATAATAATAAACCTACATCTACATAGATGTTTGTAGTGAACCACGTAGTTAGACAGCGTTCTTTAAGTACTGATATCCACGATATGCTCAGGAAAGCGCATTGTGACAATTTATCATGATAACAATAAAATATTCTCATATTGCCCACCCCTAGGGGAACTCTTTAAAGATTTAAAGACCCTTCACACAATGTTAGGGTTCTCTATCAGTGTAAAAGTTCTTCCTAGAATCTCATGAAAAAAGGTTCCTCACATTCACATCTCTCATTAAAAAAAACAGAAAACAAAAAAAGAACCACTCACTGAAATGTTCTTTAGGAAACTAAAAATTCTTCTATCGAATTAAGATCCCTTTCTGGCCCCTTTATTTATAGACTTTGTGACCCCTGGTTCCCATCACTATCACTATGTAGAAACCTGAGTCGGTATGTTTCTCTACAGTGAAACCATTTCAGATCAAACCACTCTGAATGAGTTTGCATACTGGTGAATTACACTGAAATTTTAAAATATGGGTGGAATTCCCCTTTCATATTAGTACACAGCCTATTCTTTACAGTATTAGTGTTTAGTGAACAACTGGCAGCATAGAAGATTCACTCATCTACAGTCCAGCCAAAAGTTAGCGGTAATAATGTACAAGACACCATTTCGCATACACTAACTCAGGACAGGCCCCCAAGCACACATTCACTGTAGTTCTGACCCGCACTCATCCCTTTGTCGTTTTTTTCCATCCCTCGTTTCTCCCATAGAGTCCCATTCATTTTCACCACCACTCAAACGCTAATACTTCTTTGCCCGACAGCCACCAAACTACACGTCATCACTCAGGGCAGGTCCTCAAGCTCTAATCCACAGCCATACTGACCTGCACTCCTCTGTGTGTCGTTATTTCATCCCTCGTTCCTCCCATAGACTCCCATTCAGTTTTTACCCAAACTGTAACCCTGTTTCTACCTTTGCCCAACAGACACCAAAATGCATGTACTACCTCAGGACAGGTCCTCAAGCTCTTATCCACAGCCATACTGACCCGCACTCCTCTATGTGTCGTTTTTTCATCCCTCGTTCCTCACATAGACTGCCATTCGTTTTCAACACATAGCCAACACTTGGCAACTCCTTACGAAAAGCTATACGCACACTCCATACACCATGGCAACCGCCTAGGAATAATTTATCAACGGCATGGGGTGTCATAGCAACTGCCTGGCAACACTGTAGCAACCACCTGGGATATCATAGTAATTGCTGCGCAACCATCCCTTCAGGAAATGCACGTTTAGTTATTATGTTTTATTGCAGTTCTAATCAGATGAACCTGCCTCTCCCCTTTTAGATGCCCCTGAATGCTTATACACAACAATATATCTCCATCACAAAAAGACCAGTTAAACAGGCTGATAGACCAGACTATGGCAGGTGGTTATTCTATTTAGAGCTGAGCAGAGCGTTGTAAACACATCCTCTAGTCAAAGTATTGCAATTTAATAAAAAAAGTAATATAATAACTGCAGCAAAAGTTTCCAAACAACAACAACAACTTGAGCAGAGTAACAAGAAGTACTGAGTAACTTACAGAACTGCTCTATTAGCGTAAGAACTGAACATTTTTAGGCCTCTATTCTTCTCACTTTGGATCCTTTTGGTCTAAAATAAAACGCTAAAGCTCCGAAGTGAGAAGTGTGAGCAACAGCAAAGCTGTTCAGAATGAAATTAAACCCCAAAAAACAAAAAAGAGAATAAAGAACTAATTAGGAAAGAAAAAAACAGAACTCATTAGTGAAAAAGTACAAATCAATGGGACTAGACTCCGCCCACCTCTGCTTCCGTACCAGCACAGATTTTAATGGTACCTGACAGATACAGGGTGTCTAAGAATCCATAACTTGTATGAAAATTACATTTTACAAATTAAAAGCCTTAATAAGTAACAGACTGTCTTAAATTTGAAGCACCACAAATATGTGACATCACCACATACACACTGAATAATATAGGGTTGCTATGGTGACACAAAGGCATGCTTTAAACTCGCATTACTTACTGCTGAGCTTGCATGCATGATACACAGAACCAATATGTTTGCGAGTTACTCTGAAGAGCGGTATATTGGTACATACATAAATTTGGAGCCATTTAAAAGTTTTAAAGCATTAAATCGAACCTAAGGATGCTTGTAAACGAGTGTTGCACCCTTGGCAATATTTCCTCCCATAAAATAGTGGAGTTCCAGTTTCCAAGTGCGTCCCAAGACCTGACAGGGAACTTCAATGTGTTTCATTTACTGAGTGCTTCAGTTAAAGGGACACTCCAGCCAAAATTAAAAATGGAACTGTCGCTACATCTGTTGTAAACGTGCTTACTCTCCTCCTACAGCAGCGCTGCAGTAGTAGTGAGACTTCCAGGTGAAAAGATGAGGGAAACCCCCTTCTGATGATGTATTTTGAAGGTGGGCGTAACTTCTGAATGTGGGTGTAAATTCTGAATGACTAAGTGCTTTGGGGGATACTGTTTGAATTTGTTTTGTATAAAGTAAAAAGTCTGAGGTCACTGGTATGTTCCACAGACCACTATATCAGATTAATTTGCGTAATGCATGCTGGGTATTGTAGTGAGAGAACGATACAAAACTGTGAATTCTGTCACAACAATGAGGCTGAGAAGTGCAATGCAGGACTGCAGACCATAACACAACCTAATAAACAAGAATAACTGCTAGTTTTAGGCTGGATTGCCCCTTTAATTCAAAATACAAGAAAATTAAACAGTAAACTTTCTGTAAATGTGCTTTCTGCCCTGTTAGGGTTTACAATACTCTGATATTCACTTCGGTGCAACATTTAAGGAAATAAAACATAAAACAAGCTCAGGTTCGTAGCAGCACTCAGGAAGCATGGGCGCCCTGGCTTAAAGGGCCCGTATCCAACATTCTTTATGAATTCATGCACCAAAAATAGTTTTTCTAGCCTCTCTTTATCCCCTAGAACTAAATTAGGCTGTTTGTGCTACTGTGCCTCTAAAATATATGTAAATGAGCTCTGTTCTGACTGGCTGCCCTGTACTGTGCCTGTTCAAAAGCAGGCCAGGCTGAAACACTCCTTATAACTTTAGTGTGAACAGAAAGGAGATACTGTAATGTAAATTAGCTGAATTTTGTGACATCACAAAGGCAATTAATTCACGACGGGATGTTTCAGCAGCTGAGCTTCTACATATGGACTGTTTGGAGTGCGGAGTTAATTTTTTTAAGCTTTAAAGAGGTAAAATTTAGTTTTCCGTGATGTGGACCCTTTAATGTAAACATCATCTGACAGCGTGGTACTGAACCGTACCGATATCGCCCATCACCAGCTCCGACTTACGCGCCGACGTTTCGGTTCGTTCGTGGGACGCTGCCAACACAGGACAGAACACATCCTCCTCACCTGACCGAGTCACGCGGGTAGGAGTTGGAAAGTTTGGAAAGCTTTTGATTTCGTGCGTCAAACTGAGGCCGAAGGTATGAAAGAAAAGGCGAACGGGGAGGAGGAAGAGGAGGAGGAGGGGGGTTTGGGGGGGTAACAGCACTTCGATAAAACATCAGAAATCAAACCTCCTCAGTCGGCGGTGCAGTGGGGCTTCACTGGTAAAAAGAAGTGCCCTCTTTGTCTGAGGCCCTTCCACACACACACACACACACACACACACAGAACCCATGTCACACACATCAGACAAAACGGCTTGTTTACAGTTGGCCAGAGCCACAGCGCACACACACACACACACACACACACACACACACACACACAGTGAGAGGCCCAGGGTTTATTTAAGAACTTTTTCCCCCTCCAGAGAGGGGGAGGAGAGAGAGAGAGAGAACGAAAGAAAGAGAAAGGCAAAGACAGAAAGAAGAGAAAAAACAAGAAAACGAGAGAAAGTAAGAGAGAGAAAGAGACAGAAAGGAGAGAGAGAGAGAGAGAGAGAGAGAGAGAGAGAGAGAGAGAAAGGTAAGAGAAAGAGAGAAAGGAAGAGGGAGAAAGAAAAATACAGAGAGGGAAAGACAGAAAAGAAAGAGGAAAAACAAGAAAACGAGAGAAAGTAAGAGAGAGAAAGAGAGAGGGGTGAGAGAAGGAGGGAGAGAGAGAGAGGGAAAGACAGAAAGGAGAAAAGAAATAAAGAGAAAGAAAGGAATGAAGGAGGAAAGAGAGAAAGAACAGAAAGAAAAGGAAGACAGAGAGCAAGACAGAAAGGAGAGAGAAAAACGAGAAAACGAGTGAGAGAGAAAGTAAGAGAGGGGGCGAGGGAAGGAGAGCGAGAGAGGGAAGGAAAGAAAAAGAACAAGAAAAAACGACAACACGAGAGAGATTGAGAGAGAGAGAGACGTGGGTTCAACATGTAGAAGAATGTGAAAAGTTTCCCTTCCCTGCACACCCACCTAACAGACCCCCACAGACCCCCGCAGACCAGCAGACAGCGGGTTACGGCTCCATTCATTCCGTTAAACGTGACGGGCATCGAAACGGTCGAGCCGCACGCAGAGAAAAGTGCAACTGCGGCGCTCAGACAGGCGGTTTGGGACGCAGCCCGGCCGTTAGCCGAGTTCAGTTAGCAGCGACGAGGAAAAACACAGCGCGTTCCCGACGCACGGCCGGCCGTGGAGACGACGAGAGGAGACAGATAATGCGCTTTTGTGAGCCCCCCACGCAGAACCGCACCGCGCTGCACTCATTTCACGACTACGGTCTCCTCGGAGTGAATAAATGGGCATCGGTTCACGATCGAGCCCAGCGCGCCGCGCCGAAACGCGGAGACTCAGCGAAAGTAAACTCCTCAAACCTCGACCGTGTTCGGGGGGCAGGGGCGGGGGGGGGCGCCCACCGTGCCAGGATGGCGAGTTTTTTCTCCGCTTGGCACGGGGGGCGCGAGGCTGGTGGGAGAAATGCGGCAGGAGGAGGAAAGGAAAGGAAAAAGGGGCCTCCAGCGTCTCATTCGAATTTTCCCGTTCCACCTTAAATGGTGCAGCAGTTACATTCTGGCTGCCCCTCGGGGCAGCCAGAATGTAACTGCTGCACCATTTAAGGTGGAACGGGAAAATTCGAACAGGCAGCGGCCGTTAGCCACAGCTAGCCGCCCATCGTCCATGCGGTTCAGGCGGGCACGGAGAGGCAGCACGAGTGCAGCGCTGGGGGAGTGATTTTTAAGGCTGAAGCTGGCGGATTGTTTTTTTTTCCTCCTCTTTCTCTCTTTCTCCTTTATTTCAAAAGCCCGGGGGGGGTCGCTTTCTGACGCGAACACAAGTCCGAATTTAATCTCACGCCTCGAAAAAGAAATTCAGAATAGCCCACCTGGTCTTATTTCACAGACATCAACAGGTCATCCCGGGACAAACGCAGGAACTGACTGACTGGGGGCGAGCCGGACTGAACCAACGCAGACAGTAACGGGGGGGGGCGGTGTGGAGTGGAGTGGAGAGGGGGGATTTCGCCAGACATTGCTGCTAAGTACCGATTAAATTTGTTATAAAGCACAGCACTAAACTGTTTTCTTCATCAAACCCGTCCTGTTTTTTTCTCTCTTTTATTAATTATTATTATTTTTTTAATATTTAGACTCGGTAAAACGGCGGCGCTGAGAGGACCGTGAAGCGGTTAAACTTTCTTCTTCTTTTGTATGTGTGTCGGTACCGTTCGTCTGCGCCCATCCCCCCACTACCACGAAAAAAAATGTCCACAAAAATCCGCAGAAAAAAAAACAAGACCGACAGATTAAAAACAAACACAAGAGAAGCGCGCGAGACGTGCTCGGGACGTGCTCGCGCTACCCACCGCAACCTCACGCGACCCCGACTCTTTCCGCAGAGCCGTCCGTTAAAGTCCGTTGATAGGAACGATCGACGAGCGGCAACGATAAAGATACTCACCCGCTCCGCTTCGCTCGAGAGCCGTTACGAAGCGCTTGGATGGACGCGTCCGACACGCTCGCGCTCTCCCTCACTTTCTCGCTAGAAACGGCCATTCATTGTGAGGCGAGGGCCAGGCCGTGCGGTCGATCGCAGAGCGATCGAGCGCAAAGTCCCTTCTTTCTGTTCTTTTTCTCCCGGAGTCACGCGGAGCTCAGAGTCACCGATCGGGCAGAGCGAGACTAGACGCGGTCGCGTCACTCAATCAGAGAATGTGTAGAGGGAGGGGAGACCTGCCACTCAGTACTGTGTCCCAGGGTTGACAGATGCTAGAGGGCGCTCCCGAGCGGCGAGCCCAAAATGAATGGATGCATATGGAGTATTCGAGCAAAATCACGAGCTGCATTCCGTTCCCAACGCACTTCCATTCCCTACACACTTCCATCCCCTACACACTTCCATTCCGTACACACTTCCATTCCCTACGCACTTCCATTCCCTACGCACTTCCATTCCACACACATTTCCATTCCCTACACACTTCCATTCCCAACACACTTCCATTCCCTACGCACTTCCATTCCCAACACACTTCCATCCCCTACACACTTCCATTCCCTACACACTTCCATTCCCTACGCACTTCCAATCCCAACACACTTCCATTCCCTACACACTTCCATTCCCTACACACTTCTAATCCCAACACACTTCCATTCCCAACACACTTCCATTCCCTACGCGCTTCCATTCCCAACGCACTTCCATCACCTACACACTTCCATTCCCTACACACTTCCATTCCCTACGCACTTCCATTCCCTACGCACTTCCATCCCCTACACACTTCCATTCCACACACACTTCCATTCCCAACACACTTCCATTCCCTACACGCTTCCATTCCTTACGCACTTTCCTGAACACAGAACAGCATAAACCATTTTAACACTGCTGTTATATTTATAAGCACTTTTAAACTCGAGTTATAGGAGTTTAAAAAGGCGCCTCATGTACTTCAAAGATGTAAGTGAGCCAATGAGCTGCTCTGCTCACCAACCAATCAGCTCTCAGTAGCAGTAATGCTAACCAATCAGCTCTCAGTAGGAGTAATACTAACCAATCAGCAGTCAGTAGCAGTAACGCTAACCAATCAGCTCTCAGTAGCAGTAATACTAACCAATCAGCTCTCAGTAGCAGTAATACTAACCAATCAGCAGTCAGTAGCAGTAACACTAACCAATCAGCTCTCAGTAGCAGTAATACTAACCAATCAGCTCTCAGTAGCAGTAACACTAACCAATCAGCTCTCAGTAGGAGTTATACTAACCAATCAGCAGTCAGTAGCAGTAACGCTAACCAATCAGCTCTCAGTAGCAGTAACGCTAACCAATCAGCTCTCAGTAGCAGTAATACTAACCAATCAGCTCTCAGTAGGAGTAATACTAACCAATCAGCAGTCAGTAGCAGTAACACTAACCAATCAGCTCTCAGTAGCAGTAATACTAACCAATCAGCTCTCAGTAGCAGTAATACTAACCAATCAGCAGTCAGTAGCAGTAACACTAACCAATCAGCGCTCAGTAGCAGTAATGCTAGCACCCTACAGCCCGAAACCCGTTTGCTGTAGAAAATAGGAAATATATTATTACATTTTCTTCGTATTTTCAGTAAAACACATCCTTCTGCTTTCCAAAATGAAAGGAATGTCCTGGAAAAACTGTCAGAAACTTTTTAACCTTTCGCTTTTAGCCGCTTAGCTCCATTGACCCCCATTCATTGAGGACTCGCTCGCGGGCGCCCTCTGGCGTTCAGCGCTCCTGTGTCTGTAACAGCGGGAGGAGCGCTAAGTGGCCAAACTCCCCTTAAACCGGCCCTGACTCAGTCGCGCGATCGCGCGCAGGCGCATGCGTCCGTCTGCGCGTCTTGCGCCTGACGTTGCCATGGCAACAGCGGGCAGAGACAACGCCTAGGTTCCATACGTGAGTGAGGCGGGGAAAAAAGTAGGCCATGCCTCGACAATGTGTACAAAAACAGAGGAACTTAAGAGATTTTCGCATAAAAAAGCCCGAAAGAAGAATTTAGCGGTTTGTTTCGGGCGCATTAGAACAAGCAAATGAGATCAGGTTGACAAAAGACGGCGTAGTAGACGAGGTTGAGGTTCCTATTCTCCAGCTTATTGCTCGAATTTCCCCGTTCCACCTTAAATGGTGCTGCGCCAGTATGTAACTGCTGCACCATTTAAGGTGGAACGGGGAAATTCGAATAAGAATCTGTCTTCAGCCTCATGTCTTTGTGCTAATTAAATGTTTTATCACTCACCATATTGCAGCCTAATACATTATATGTGTTTTGCAGAGCTGAACTCATAACACTGTCAGGTATTTTGTCGCCGAAAAAAAAAAGGTAAAGAAAATCACAGCCTGCCTTAAAATGACCCGTTAGGTGTCCTCACGTTACCCCGGCCAGCCACATTTCCAATCGCATTTTTCCGCCTCAAACCTCAACACCACCGGGCTTCCGTACGGACCACATGCAGGAGAGAGGGATTGGCTGGGTTGCCAGATTGGAGCTCGTGTTCTGTTCACGAGGAAAAGTGCAAAAACTTTCGGACAACCTTTCAAAACTGGCAAAAAGTATGAAGATGTTGAGGTCACTCCACTCAACGAAATGCCCGTGAAGGCTGGTCAGTTCTTGGAGGAGAACAGTCTTTATTTGTTTTATGAATATTTTGAATATGAATCTTCATTTGTTTGTAAATCACTGGAAGGTCTTTTAAAATGTATTAAAGAACAAGAGAGCTTAAACATTAACTTTATGGGCCCAATT